>NC_081567.1:2412471-2456784 GCF_022355385.1 Mustela nigripes
CCCCCCGGGGGCTATCTTCCCGTCGCTTTGGATTCACTTCTCCGCCGGTCCTACCTTTCAGAAAGTGGTTTTCTGTTTCCAGAATTGCTGTTCTTCTTCTCTTCGATCTGCCGATGGATTTTCAGGTGTTTGCAATCTTTAGATAAGCTATCTAGCTGATCTCCGGCTAGCTGAAGTAATCTCAGCCTGCTACTTCTCCGCCATCTTGACTCCTCTGCCTATCTCATCCTCTTCTTAAAATTTTTCATGGGATCCCTATTATCTTCAGGATAAAATTCAAACTTTTAAGCTTGCCGAACTGCTGCTCACAATAAAGTTGGTGGTATCAGCTTAAGGAGTCAATTTCCAACAGTTTGTCCAAGCTCTGGGGCTCCTGGTGGGTGTGTCTCTAGTTCACTTAGAGGCATCCTATGGACTAGCAGAGCCTTGCTGTAAGGCTGCTCATCTGGCTTCTGCTTTCTTTTTAACTCTATGGTTTCTTCTTTCTTTCAACACCACAGAGGTGTGTCTTTTGTCCTGTTATCTGAAACTACTTGAGGTTCTCCAGATGTACTCTCTTCTATGGTGCCTTTCTTATAATAATAATAATTGGAGCCAACAGTTGTTAAACACTAATGCAAACACTTCATTGCATTATCTTACATAGTCCTTACTAAATGAGTGTAGGTCTCTTATTGCCCTCATTAAACACACTTGAGGAAGTGTTCAGTAGTTCATCCAGGATAACATAGCTCTAAAGTGGCTGAGTCAGGATTTGAATCCAGGGTATGATGACTGGACTCTGTTTGTTTGTTTGTTTGTTTGTTTCTTTTATTTTTTGAAATATAATTGACATGTAACATTATATTGGTTGTAGGTGTACAAAATGACATGTATACATTGAGAAATATCAGCACTTTAAGTCTAGTTACCACGACACGTAGTTTCTTTTCTTACGATGGGAACTTTTCAGATCTGTTCTCTTAGGAACTTTCAAATATACAATATATTATTATTAGCTGTAATCACCATGCTATACAGCATACCCTCAGGGCTTATATATTTATCACTGGAAGTTTGTCTCTTTTGACCATCTTCACCCATTTCATTCACCCCCTACCCTTGGCAACCACCAATCTGTTCTCAGAGATAAGTTGGGTTTACTTTTTGGATTCCTCAAATATGTGAGATTATATGGTATTTTTCTTTTTCTGACTTACTTCACTTAACATAATGCCCTCAAGTTCCACCTGTGTTGTCACAAATGGCAAGATTTGATTCTTTGTGTCTGAATAATATTTGATTGTGTATATACCACATTTTCTTTCTCCATCATCCACTGATGGACACTTAAAACAGTTTCTGTGTCTTGGCTATTATAAATAATGCTGCTGTGAGCATGAGGGTACAGATCTCTTTTCAACTTAATGGAGGAGTATTCTAGGAAGACAGACTGAGAGGTTAGAACTATCAGCAAAGAGAGAATGGGAAGGTAGTGGTTTCCGGTTGGAAACCTGGAGACTCTTCCTAAAGCCACTGCTCCTACTGTCTCTGCCAAAAGTACTTGATGAAGCAGGAACAAAATAACTTTTTCTTTGCTTTGTGATGAATCATTCAAGTGTACACCCTAACCATTGGGTCCAAATACTCTCACCAAGGTGGTTTCCTATCCAGAAGACCTAGATATTTCCAACTTCCCTTTAGTTTCATTTCTACCAAATTCTTAAGGCCAGGGGCTAATCCACTAGAACAGTATTACCCTGTAGCGTGGTTTTTAATTGTGTTCTGAATTTAGTTTATATTCTTAAACAGTCTTATAAGTTTTTTTCTCTCCATGCCCTCAGAGGAAGTTATGTGCTTCTGAACCTCTTGGGTACCATTTTAGTAAATTAAGAATTCAGCACACTGAATGATACCCCTGTGGCTTGAAAGAGTTAATACAAGCTTCTTAAGTATCTTAATAATTCCCAGGGAATAATTTATGCATTGCAGTGTAGCTTAGTATCTAGTCACTTATACATTATGGAATTCTTTTCCCCTTTGGAAAGTAGAATTGAACCTTTGAAAAACAAATGAGGATGGAGCTTAAATTTAAAAATCCTGTTTTGTAAAAAAATGTAAACATGAAACATTTAGGTAAGGGAAGGGGTATTGTTATAATAGTGAAAATGAAGCAGTTCAAGTCCCAGTTCAGCCCTGTACTTTTATGAGACCTTGGTAGATTAACCCTCTCTGTATTTTTCTCATCTCTGAAGTGGGGATAATGCTTACATCAGAGACAGCATGGAACAGTGGGTTAAGCACTTAGTGCATCTGGGTTATGCCCTAAAATTGGGTCAATTCCTGGTTTCACTACTTGATAGCTATGTGACCTTATGCTTAATTAAACTCTGATTTAATTAAGAACTCAGTAGTGAAAAAAAATTTTTTTTTAATTATTCACCCGTATCATCTTTTGGAGCACATCAAATGAAGTAGAGGATAAAAAGTAACCAGTACTGTGTCTAGGACATAGTAGCAAACACCGAATAGAGGATAGCTTTTGCTTTATTACTCATTACAGAAGGTTTATTTGTAGAGTTCCAGTTTTAAGTTGCAGATGTAATAAGCCACTTATCATATAAAATATCATGACACTCTTTATTCATTTCTTATGTTGTTAGGCTCTGTCCTATCTCTGGAAGGTATCCTCACAGTTTTATACATGTCGGCAGAGAGTTGATGTGGCTAGCTTGCTCTTCCTGCTCCTTTTTACCACCTAGGCAGTAGTATCTTGGAAGTGAACTTTGGTTCTGGCATTTTGCTTATTTCCCTTCTATAGCATCTTTTCTTCCTACTTTTCCTGCCTTCTTCCTTTGTCTTTCATTGCCTTCAGCTGCCCTATGGTTGCAGTAAAAACAAACAAACAAACACAAAAAATCATGTATGTAAATGTATGACTTTGACATTATGAAGACTGTGGATTTGTGATAAGAGCAGCTTCTTACCCTTATTATACTATGGCTCCTTATTACCTAATGGGAAATTCATTCTTGGGAATCCTTCATCTGAAAAAGAGGTCAGCTCTTCAGGCTGGAGAGTGCAATAGGCTGGGGAGAGAGTGATAGGAAGAACTCTGGTTTATAAGTTGGAATTTTCCTTGGCTCTTGGACATGAGGGGTTGTGACTAGGATGTCCAGAAAGGAGCTGCCCTTCTGTTTCTCTAGTAGGGGCCAGCTATGTGGAGGCACATGGAGGACTAAGAGTGAGGCATATGGGCGAGTAGTCGGTGGATTACACCTGACTTTTAGGGCCAGAACCACATGTACATTGAGATAGCATCCTGGATTGGCAGATCTGAGAGGTTTACTCCTTGGGCATTGTTGGACTATTAATGAAGTAGTAACAGGAGGATGAAGTTCTGTTTGGGGCCTTTATATATCCCATCTTTATGCATTTTTTTTAATGAAATACAATAATGAATGTTCATGGGGTGCCTGGGTGGCTCAGTGGGTTAAAGCCTCTGCCTTTGGCTCAGGTCATGATCCCAGGGTTCTGGGATCGAGCTCCACGTCGGCCTCTCTGCCCGGTGGGGAGCCTGCTTTCTCCTCTCTCTCTCTGCCTGCCTCTCTGCCTACTTGTGATCTCTCTCTGTCAAATAAATTAAATAAAAAATCTTTAGGAAAAAAAAATGAATGTTCATGCTGTTGGTAGAGTGTGGGGGAGGGGCCCTAATAACAGCAAGTTTGGTTTGGGAGGGGTAACTTAGTTTGAGTCAGTTAGTATGTAATGGATCAGAGGGAAGGAGTAAGAGACCCCCCCAGACCAGCAAAGGACATAATCTAAAAGCAATAAAGAGGTGAATATGCCACAAAGGAAAAAAATCACTTGGCAGTAAGCTAAAAAATTTTTTTTGTCAGTGTCTGTCTGAACATTATCTATTAAAGAGGGTGATGTATTGGAGATGGTATCCTAGGGCAGGCATATTTTCATAGTGGAGTGGTACAACATGATACCACAAATGTCTGAAACCAATAAATAACTAACTCTGTCGGGATTCCAGTCTCCTGAGTGCTCTTTTGATATTAATTGTTCTCCAGTGTAATTCACCTATGAAGACAGATCACAGTGATCAGAGGTATTCAGTGTTCAGGGGTACCTAGGTTGCTCAGTCAGTTATGTCTGACTTCGGTTCAGTTCACGATTGGGGTCCTGGGATCAAGCCCCATGTCAGGCTCTGTGCTCAGCGGGGAGTTTGCTTGTCTTTCTCCCTCTGTCTCTCTCCCCTGCGCATGCTCTGTCTCTCAAATACAATCTTAAAAAAAAAAAAAAGTATTCAGTATTCCGTCTTTTTGGCAGTTTTTCATTTTTTTATAAATAGCTAGTAATATTGATAAAATATCCTCCTGCTTTATATAATTGATTGCCTTTAAGTTTGTTTGGCCTGTTTGTTTAAGGTTCTTTTTCTGAGTCTGATCAACTCTAGAATCATGAAGAGGTCTCTGGACCATAATACTGAGGATCTTATCCTGGATTGCTGCTGGGTATGGCATTTGGCTTTGGCCAGCTAGCATTTTCCTAGTGAGGTCACAGCTTTCTTCTTCTTCTCCTTCTTCTTTTTTAAGATTTTATTTATTTTTCAGAGAGAGAGGGAGGGAGAGAGAGAGAGAAAGCTCAAGCAAGGAGGGGAAGCAGGCTCCCCGGTAAGCATGGGGCCCAATATGGAATTCTCATGACCTGAGACAAAAGCAGATGCTTAACTGGCTGAGCCACCCAGGTGTCCCTCAGCTTTTACTTCTATAGTTGCCAAATATGTCATGTTATTTTATAATGTTAAACTTTATTCCTATTTATTTGCTTTTGTAATTAATCATGCACCTGAAAGTTGGCTTGAAATTTAAAAAAATTAGACAATTATAATAATCAGTTTTCCCCCATTAAAAGTGAAAAAACAGAATTTGAGGAATTTGGCTTCAGATAGTTTTTACTGTGGGCTTGATGTTAAAAGAGAATGATGATTGAGTAAACACAATTAGTGACATCTGGTTGCTGCAAGGATCAATAATGTCTGATGCATGGATATCTATTTTGTGCTAATATACCTAAGTTTCAGTGGATAAAACTAGAAGAATAAAAACAAATTTGAAAGCAGCTTGGTTACTGCCTAAATGGCAGTTATTCTAAATGTCTGCTGCCATCATTTTTTAATGGGGTAGCCTTGTACTTTCATGGATTGGTTAATCTTAAAAACCAGATGGTAGTTGTAGCAAAATTTCATAAAGATTTTATGTCCTGTGTTTTGCTATCAGCAAAAAGCATAAGAATTTATTAACTAGGAAAGTTAAACATTACCCTATCTCAATGAGAAAACAAGCATATAAGTAAGAATAAAAATTGATGAATCATTTTATTTACCTAATAATTTACTGTCATTACTCAAAAGGAATGCAAGGGGGAAAATTAGGAAAAAATGGACCTTAGCACCATTGTCTTCTACAAAGAGAAAAAATGGAGAATAGGCAGGAAAAACAGTGCAAAGTAACATAATTATAAATTCAAGTGGGTTAGTAATTACAATAAGTCTAAGGAGAGAAGACGATTCAGTTAAAAGACCAAGTTTCTCGTGATGTCTGGGTGGCTCAGTGGGCTAAGTGTCTGCCTTCAGCTCAGTTCCTGATCCCAGGGTTCTGGGATCAAGCCCCTCATTGGGCTCCCTGCTCAGCAGGTAGCCTGCTTCTCCCTCTCCCACTCTCCCTGCTTCTCTTCCCTCTCTCGCTGTGTCTTTCTCTGCCAAATAAATAAAATCTTAAAAAAAAAAAAAGACCAAGTTTATCAGAATGGGTGAAAAAACCCAGACTGAAGGAGATGCTAGGTTTTCAAGAAGCATAGCTAAAACATAAGGATAAAGAAAGAAAAGAAATAGAAAATTATTTTTCAGGTTTATTCTATCAAAAGAAACCTGGTATAAATATATTGATAAGAGGCAAAAGAGACATTGGGACGCCTGGGTGGCTCAGTTGGTTAAGCCTCTGCCTTTGGCTCAGGTCATGATCTCAGGGTCCTGGGATGGAGCCCCGCATCCCCCACATCTGGTTCTCTGCTCAGCAGGGAGCCTGCTCCCCCCCCCCCCCCCCCCCTGCCTCTCTGCCTGCTTATGATCTCTGTCAAAAAAAAAAAAAAAGAGACATTAAGGTAAAATACATTAGTAGAGATGAAGAAAATCTCTACAAAATGGTAAAATGTTTGGTTCAACAGCTATAAAAACTAGGTACCTGGTGACATAGATGTGAGTTATATAAGCAAAATTTACAGAGACAGAGGGAAATAGCCAAATCACACTCCTGTGGGAATTTAACATACCCTTCTAAATAATTGATAGACCTGAAAGACATTAAATTCTGAAGGATGTAGGTGATTTAAAGAGCATGATACACAGAACATTATTTAAACGCTTCCTGTATAACCCATTTTTTTTTAAGCACATATGGAACATTTGCCATTGATTTGCCATTGATTATGTATGGGCTGAAAAGCAAGTCTCAACAAATGTTTGAAATCCCATAGAGTATGTTCCCTAACTATGGTGGAATTATTCAAAGAATCAATAATCAAAAGATAACAGGAAAATCTCCATATGTCTAAAAATTAAGAAATATACTTGCAAATGTCTTATAAATTAATAGTTATATGAAAGTACAAGAAGGACGAAAAATTGTCATTTAAAAACCAAAAAAAGTCGCTGTGCGGCTTAGCATAGTAACTAAAAAGTGTTATCCTTCACACTGTATTTTTCTTAATGTTCAAGTATTTGATACTTCTATATTCTAGAGAGCTCTAGTATTTTTGAAAATTTTCTTTTCCCTGGAGGCTAGTGATCATCTAAGTTGGAATAGGAAAGTAAGTCTCTGAGCTAAAAACTCATTCCTGCTTGGAATGTGGTATGTTATGACCAAGAAGTCCATGGATTTATTAGAAATAGAATATTTATATGCTGGTTTTAGTTCAAGGTCTGTGGCCCCTCTTTATTTATCTAGAGCTGGAAGACCAGCTAAGTCTGTAGTGACCTTGGTCACTTAAGAGAATTGAGGCCCCGGTAGGTTGAAGTAGATTATTTTTACTTCTCTATTTAAATAATGGTAACAGAGGCACCTTTAGGCTCTCACACATGTACAGGTTTGGGATTTAACCACATTTTCTCATTTCTATTTTTGAGGAAAAGAAAGACTTTTTCCATTACTACAGATTGTTGGGGATCTAGAGAAATTTACTTCCCTGCCCTCCCTGTTCCTTTTCTCTTTCCTTTTCAAAAAGATTCAGGCATTACCAGCTTCGTAAGGAAATGAGTTCAGACCTACTGCTTGAAAGAGTGAGAATCTAAAGCAGAACAGACACCGGGTTGACGAAATAATTTGTCATGTCATGGATGCAGGAACACGCTGTATATGGGAAGAGTTTGCTGGAGTAGAAAGGCTTTATCTTGAGGAAAAACAAAGCATAGAAAGGCATGTTAAATGTCAGGTAGATGTGTGCTTCTGGTGATCAAATCCCATTGGCTGATGAGTTTTTGTTTGTTTTTAATTTCCACGCTATCCCAATTTATAGTTTCTTTTTTGAGTAGAGGCTGGATATGTAAGTGATGTATATATGAAGGCATGGAAAAACTCAACTATTAAGTAGATTATATCCTTTTTCACTCCTCTTACCATGCCTTACTTTATCCTGGTTCACTACTTAGAAGTTTTAATGAATGCCTTTAATTTCGGCATTATTTTTGAAACTTGATGGCATTTAGAATAAAAGTTCGTATAAACTTAGCCCATATTTGGATTTATAAAATATATGGACAAGGACTCCTGTCATTTTAAATAACCATAACTTACAAAAAATTAAAACACAAAGTAACTGTGATAAAAGTTCTTTTCATACTTCTTGTTATTAACCCATATTATATGTTTCTTCTCTGTAAAAATTTAAAAAATGTGTTGCTTTTACTAGTTGTGCCCTATGTGTAGTTTCCTTGAAGGTTCATCCCAGAAATGTGTCTTTCTGAATGCCCAGTGGGGCAGCCCACCACTCCTAGACTTACAGATGATGATGCTTCTACTCTGTCATGAACAGAAACCACAATAATTAGATTAAGGTACAAGGGCCATGAGAATCGTAGCCGTAGGGGGTCGTGTTTATCATTGTTGGGCGAAGGACTTTCAGAGGGGATTCCATATAAATGGTGAACAGAAGCAGTCTGACGTACTTGGGCACCTCCGTTGTCTCAGCTGGCTTGCTGTCTGCTTTCTATGGGGCACTTCATGTGGTCCTTGCTGTGATTCCTTGAGCCTGGAGCTGGGAAACCAGACCTAAGTGAGGTTGGCCAACTTTCCCAGGTAACACATTTCATGGTTGAATTGGATTCTAAAGCAACATTTTAGACCACTGTCCATTTCACCAAGATTCAGATTATTTTTTAAGGCAGGCAAAAAAGCAGGGCTGTGGACAAATCAGGATAATGACTTTATTTTAGGCCTTATGTTTATGTCTGGAAAGTTAAACATAAAGGAAAATGTTGTTTTTGAAATGCTGTTTTTCATTGGTATTTAAGATCATTCTAGAAATTAATTTTCTGTGAAAAATGTTGATAAAAGAAGCATCATAAAAGTTAAATTTAACAGTCTTCATATTTCATTTGCAAGCACATTTTTAGTCATTTAATGCTTTAACAGCTTCTGAAAAAAATTAAGTCAGATGATCAGTCTGTATTTTTTTCATGTATATCAAAGACACATATTTATTAAATCACATACAGTTAATTACATTTCATTGGGAATTCATATTGACTTTATAAGTCTAGAGTAGACTGTTTAAATTACTCTGCTAGCTAAGGCCTTAACCCTTGCCCTTATTAAAAACATATCCCGAAGGATAAGAGCAAAATATGATTGACTATGCTGTGCTTAAATATCTCAAAATGAAATAAAATGAAGCAAAGTTAAATAAGAAAACTGCTGGGCTAAACTATGTTAAAGAATTCTCGCTGCTGTGGGGCGCCTGGGTGGCTCAGTGGGTTAAGCCGCTGCCTTCGGCTCAGGTCATGATCTCAGGGTCCTGGGATCGAGTCCCGCATCGGGCTCTCTGCTCAGCAGGGAGCCTGCTTCCTCCTCTCTCTCTCTCTCTGCCTGCCTCTCTGCCCTACTTGTAATCTCTCTGTCAAATAAATAAATAAAAAATCTTTAAAAAAAAAAAAAAAAAAAAGAATTCTCGCTGCTGTACTTAAAAATAATCCACCATACAACACTTACTGTACAGATCTTCCTTGAGTTATGGTGGGGTTAATTCCCAGTAAAGGCCATGTAGGTTGAAAATATCATTAAGTCAAAAATGTATTGAATACACCTACCAAACACCCCAGCTCAGCCTCGCCTACCTCAGTTGTTCTCAGAACACTTGAGTTAGCCTATAGTGGGGCAGAATCATCTACAAAGCCAGTTTTATCATAAAGGGCTGAATATCATGTCATTAATTGGATACTGTGCTGAAAGTGAAAAAGGGCTGTGTGGGTGCAGGGTGGTTGTAAGTGCGTTGGTTATGCTCATCATGGCATTGCTGACTGGGTGCCAGGGCTCAAGCTGCCCAACTATCACGAGAGTATGATACTGCTATTGTTAGCCAGGAAAGGAGCAAAATAGAAAATTTGAAGTTTGGTTTCTACTGAACTAGTATGGCTTTTGCATGTAAAAGTTGAAAAATCCTAAGTTGAGCTATCATTAGGTCAGGAACCAGCTGTATGTGAAAGTAGAAAGATCTACTTTCTAATCATATTATTATAAACAGATATTCATTTATTTTCTCCTTTTCTTTGATTAAACTAGGATGGACCTATCTGGGCACATATGTTTCTTTTTCAGTCATATTGGGTGATAATTTCATTAATATATTAACATGCAGCAAGGTTGTTTTTTTTTTTAAAAACATAGAATATATTATTTCAGGGGTTCAGGTCTGTATATCATCAGTCTTAGACAATTCACTGTGCTCACCATAGCACATACCCTCCCCAGTGTCCCATCACCTAGCCACCCCATCCCTCCCAGCCCGCTTCACTCCAGCAACCCTCAATTTGTTTCCTGAGATTAAGAGTCTCTTATGGTTTATCTCCCTTTCTGGTTTCATCTTGCTTCATCCCTCCCTTCCCCTATGATTCTCTGTCTTGTTTCTCAAATTCCTGCTATCTGTGAGATCATATGATAGTTGTCTTTCTCTGATTGACTTATTTTGCTCAGCATAATACCCTCTAGTTCCATCCACATTGTTGCAAATGGCAAGATTTCTTTTTTTTTTTTTTGATGGTGCAGCAAGGTTTTATTTTTTTTTCAGAGTAACTCCTATCTAAAACTTGATCATGAATATTCTCCGAAATTAGGACTAAAAGTCTGCTAAAATATAAATGAGTTGTCATTCACATAGATAATGGAATTACTTTTAAAATACAGACCTCTGTTGTTGCAAATATACTATTTGCCCTTTGTAAAGTCTTTTTTTTTTTTTTAAAGATTTTATTTATTTATTTGACAGAGAGAAATCACAAGTAGATGGAAAGGCAGGCAGAGAGAGAGAGAGGAAAGCAGGCTCCCTGCTGAGCAGAGAGCCCGATGCGGGACTCGATCCCAGGACCCTGAGATCATGACCTGAGCCGAAGGCAGCGGCTTAACCCACTGAGCCACCCAGGCGCCCGCCCTTTGTAAAGTCTTAAAACACCCACTGCTTCCAGTCAGTCTTCTGTCCTCTGTATCCATTCTTCCCCATTCTTCTCTCTCCCAAGGTGCCTTTCAAGGAAAGTGGAAGCTGTAATGGGAACACCGTCAATTTCCTACCTGCCTGTCCAAAAGTTTATTCATTTAGGCAACCATCCTTACTATTTGTATTTTAGTGAAATTTCAGAAACTATCCCAGGAATTAAATTTATCTATCATGCCCAGATTACTTATCCATTACATCTATTTTATGCTTTCCATATTCTTACCTTCCCAGGTTGGGAGGTCAGGGCATAGACCTTTGCAGCATATCCCCAGACTTGTCCTCTAGAGAGTATTTAACTAGTAATTAATTCTCCTTACAGCTGGTTTTGCAGAGTTAGAAATCACACAGTTGTCCCAGCATTCATGACATTCCTCCACCCTACCCTCCTCTCCCCTTACCATGAGGCCTGCACTGTGGAGGTGGGACACAACTTAGCTTTTACTGACTGTGGCTCCTGATGAAGAACACTGCTGAAAGAGGGGATTAATGACCTTGTAGAATAAGGCTTCCCATGTCAGTTTCATTAGTTTGTATGAATGTTTGTGGTCTGTGAGGATCTTCCAGGGGTTCACAGTAGGTTTGTCTATAAGTTGGAAATGGAGACAACATTGCCTTCCTCCAGTCATCTGCACCTCTGAAATTGTTTAGTCTTTTTGTTTTTTGGTGAAATACAGCACAAATAATGTGCGTAAAGCAGATGTACATTTCAACCAACTGTAAAATAAATACCTGTGTGATTATCGCATAGATCAAGATGTGGGATACTTCTGGCTCCCAGAGGCCCTGGAGTGTGTTACTCTTACTATAAGAGAGGTATTCCATGAACTTATCCTCAAATTCCTATATTTTGATTTAACAAGTTAGGAGGCTGAGTTTTATTTAGAATATCTGAGATTTACTCCTTCATTGTTTTCACCTGTCTTTGGATTTTAGTTTCTTTTTTCTCATGTTTAGTTTTCTGTATGGATTCTGAAGGTTGTTTTTCTTTGGCCAAACAAGTAGGTGTAGAGTTACATGTTTGCTGAAATTGTTAAAATGTAATATAACTAAATGAAACTGGTTTCACTTTTTGAAAGCTTCACATTGTTCTGAGATTCAGTTTCCTGATGCTAATTTTAAGTCAGTAATTTGCCATACTTTTATACACATGATGTCTTTCATCATTTCCTTTGAAAATCTCAGCTCATCAGAAAAATACCTGCTTTGGCCACATTAATCTTTTTTAAGTCTCTCTCTCATTTATTTCTCCTTGGAATCATGTCTTTATATCCAAACCTAATCATTGAGAGGCTCTAGACACTCCTGTTGATGTACACATTCATACTCATGGTTGTAGAAAATGTGATATTTTGTTTTTGTGTGTTTTCTCTTGCTTTGTCTTTTTTATCAGGTTTTTTCCTCCTCTGTTTTTCTGGCCTCTGTCTCCATCCATCTTTCTGTTCCCCCTTCCATTCTTTTGTTTACTCTAAGTTGACCATGATACAGAAACAAACCAACAGAACCAAGTTTTTAAACTAATGGTGCAAGTGCTCAGATTCTCTAGATATCATACAGCTGTGACCTGAGGGATGGAAGAGAAAAGCAAATAGATCCCAATGAGTAAAGGGCTAGGAACATGTTTTAGGATGTCCTGATAAGTGCACATACTATTCTGTGACCACTGAGCATATCTTCTGCAGTGACTGTATCTTCTTAAGGAAAGATTAACCATGAGTTTTTTCTGCAATTGGATTTATGATTTGGGATTAAGCATATCTTTTTCTTCCCCATTCATGGTGTCTGAGTTATGTTCAGGTATATTTCTCAATTATATTTGTTTTATTTATTTATTTAAATTTTTTTTTTATTTATTTGACAGAGTTCACAAGTAGGCAGAGAGAGAGAGAGGGAGAAGCAGACTCCCTGCTGAGCAGAGAGCCCGACTCGGGGCTTGATCCCAGGACCTTGAGTTCATGACCTGAGTCGAAGGCAGAGGCCTAACCCACTGAGCCACCCAGGCGCCCCGTTTATTTGCTTTAAAAAACTGTATAGCAACAAAAACAGCATAGTATAATAAAACTTTAAACTATTAATGATATTCATGGACTGGTGTGTAAGCTGTTCCCATTCATCTCTGGATGAAGTAGAAGTGATGATTTTTGACAGTTTGTTTCATAGTCAGTTACTTTAATGAGGGAGGATAGCTGGAACAATTAGTTAATCTAGTCATTAAAATGTTCTTTCAAGCTTACAGCATAAGTTAAGGTATGACTCATAAAAAAAGTTTTTCTATAAAAGCCATCTCAAAATAGAATTAAGTGCTGTCTGGAATTACTATGCACCTAGAATTTTCTGTAGGATTGAAGGTGGTAGCAGCTCTGAGCATTGATATTGATTTTGAAAATTAAACCAATTGGCAGTCATCCCCTGGAGAACTTGGTTTCTGAAACCTTTATATGTACTTGCACTTCAGTAAATAAAAATTCATTCTATATGGTGCCAGAATGTGATGGATTTTAGGGATTTAATAAAAGCTTTAAATATTTTAACTATTAAGTTTTTCTTTTCAGTTGCAAATAAGGATTAAATAATGATTTTTATAAATAAGCATATGGAACACTCATTTCTAAGGCCTGGTTTAGAAGGTTAGTGCAGCTTTCCCCCAGAAACCTTTAAATTAAAGCCTGGTTTTCAGACCAATCCTCAGAGGTCCAGAGTTACAAAAGGGTTTCCTGAGGTATCACTTTGGGGTAAGGAATACAGGTATGGGTATGTGTGTCAAGGGTAGTCTTTGTTCTTCTCACATTTCCAGCTCTGCTCTTCTCTTATTTGCCTCTATATAACAGCGTAAGATTTTAAGAGTGAGCGGCAGCACCTATAGCTTTCTGTCTAGAATGGTTTTTCTTCTGTCTTCTGGTTCTTCTTGCAAACCCCATCTTCATCCCACACAGTGTGCCCGTGCCTGAGTGCAGTAGTTTGGTAGAAGCTGACAGTTGTTGTGCCTCCCCCCCTCCCCCCCCAGCATGGAGCTCATGGTGGGTCACCCTTAGCTCAAGGGTGGGCATGTGAACGACCGGGTCATTTGGTGTCCCATTTGGTACTCTTACACAGGAGTACCAAGAAGACTGCCTTTTTTTCTTGGATTGCTACTTGTCTCTGGGCTACCAAGTGGCCTTCTTCCTGGCTCTGAGGCAGAGCTCCTGGGAAGAATACCGTCCATAGAGGAAGCACAGCCAGGGGGCATGAGCCGGGCCCGTCACTCTAGGACTCTGGTTCTCACAAAGGTAGAGGCCTTCCACCCCAGGGCTACTCACTTGCGTGGTGAGGTCATGCTTGCTTGCCTGTTATGTGGTGGTTTTCCATGCAGAATTAGTAAGTATGAACGATGCCTTAAGGAAGGTAACACATTAGGAACTATCCTGTTAGGCCACTGTGGTTAAATTATAGAGTCTAGGCTTTTAGTTTGTGATTTTAAAATTCGTGATTTTTTTTTTTTTCTTTCCTGTGCTGAGTTCATTTTGTGTCTGGCCAGAAAAACATTCAAATAAAACATTTTGAATATTTTCTCGAAAATGTCTGTTCTCAGAACAGGATTACTATGTGGTCTCTCAGTGCTGCTGACAGTATAGTCCAGGGGATTGGGGGGCTCGCTGTTGGGAATACCAAAGCAGATGCGCCAATTCCAGAGCCTGCTCTCACTTTTGAGTTTACAACCTTACTTTCAAGAGTTTAGCAATTTCAAGACAGTTATCTTTTGGGTTTGTGGAACTCTTTGGGGGATGCTACTATTCAGGGCATTCTGGAGATCACTCTAAAAAGGAATAATACTCAGTAGTAAAGCCTTGGAGGGAGGAATTCATGCTGTAGCTATGACCCTTAGGGTCTTAGGACAAATTGAGGAAGGCTTTTTGGTTGGTTGGGTGAATTTTGAGGCTTTTGCCTTGCCCCTGGGTTTTTTTTCCCTCATTTATAGCAATAGACACTTTCATGAAGAAATTTTATAAGCAAAGTAAAACACTTTCTCCACTTTATGTCTGGTTCTGCCCTTCTGCTGTTTGTTGTCTTTGCAAGCCACATGACATCAGGGGCATGAGGAAATGTGTTCTTTCCTCTTTCATGGCCTTCAGCATTCTTGGATGGGAGGGAGCGCTCTTTCTTGAACATTCAGCCACTTCTATTAGTTTATTTGTTTAGTGTTAGGATGCAAACTTCAGGAGGACAGGGGGTCAAGTTAGTTTTGTTCACTGTTGTATTTTTCTCTTGTCGCTGTGGATTATTTGCCTTAAGGAGGTGTTCCATGTACAATGTGTCGAATGCGTGAACAAAGCTCCTGGGTTACCTAAATTGCAGTGACATCTGGGATTGATTCTTACTAGACCAATGCAGAAGACAACAGATATTTTAAAGCAAGTAGACGTCACAGGAACACTATTATGCAAATATGTAGCTCTGGGGTAGCCTAGTCAAATGCTAGGCCTGTAATGTTAGGGAATTGCGTGTGTGTGTGTGTGTGTGTGTGCACACGCGCACACACATTGGAGCAAATTAGAGAGTGCATGTGGAAGATTTTCTTTCCTGCATGTTTTAAAACATGTCAAGAACATGTGACAAGCTTGTGCTGGGTTGATTGTTTCAAGTTTTGTAACCTTGGCCCAGTGCTGTGACTGCATTCCCAACCACTTGGCCTGCCTCGTTCTGGAGCAGTGGGAGAGAAGCTCTTAAGCTGTCAGTTCCCTGCATTGGCAGTCCTCCTTCCCCAGAAGAAGGGAAGACTATATTCTTAGCAAATTGTGAGCTCACTGGGGATTGGGAGAGTTGTTGATCTGGGGAATTTCCATGCTGGAAATGGTTCTGCCTATGTGTTATATGGTGTATTTAACACGGAGGAGCAACTCAGTGCATTCAAATAGCAAGGACTCCAGTTGGTATGTATAACATGTGCAGAAGAATCAAAATGTCAAGTTGACAGTCAAATCTGCCATCTTTCCACTTTGGTCAAATTTTAAAGTGATGTTTTAAGAAATTTAAGATGATCAGGAGATAATCCTTTTTTGTTTGTTTTTAAAGATTTTCTTGAGAGAGAAAGAACATGCACAAGCAGGGGGAGGGGCAGAGGCAGATGGAGACAGAATCTCAAGCACACTCCACACTGAGCAAAGAGCCCGATCTGGGGCTCCATCCCTCCACGCTGAGATAATGACCTGAGCCGAAATCAGGAGTAAGACATTTAACTGACTGAGCCACCCAGGTGCCCAATCAAAAGATAATCTTAAAGTCCAGAAAAAAAAATATGATTGGATATCTTTGACACTGCAGTTTCTATATTAAAATGATTTAATTTAAAAACCTCAATTGAATTAGTACTAATTTTCTAAACATTTGTGGTAAGAATACTTAATTGTCTTATAGTACCTCTGTGTTACTTCTTTGATTCTACTTTATGTCCCACCTACTGGTGGGTTTTCTTGTTTGTATATTAATTTCCTAGTCATCTGTTTTCCTTCTTTGGGCTACTTTCTTATCTTTTCTTCCTGCCCTGCACGTTCTTTGTTCACCCTTAGCCTGATTTTGGTTCACTCTATTTAAATCTACAAATTGATGATCTCTTATACCCTGTGGTTGCCTCCTCTTTAGAACTGTTGTCTAGAATTCTCCTTTGATCATGCAAAGTATATATGGTCTTTATTGCATATTTATTAAAGAAAAAACAATTAGAGCATTATAATTGTTTCTTGACCCATATAGGTGGGCAGCTTTCTAATCTCAATCAATTTCAAAATAACCAGTGAACTTTACAGGGTGATTATTTAACATGCTGTCTTGGTGACAGCTAACGAAAGTGAGCTATATGTACAACTTGGCATTTTAAAAAACCTGTCTTAAGTATTCCAGATCTATATATTGGAGCAGGTGAATTTTTCAGTGGCAGTCCTCATTTTTTCTACATTGAGTTATGTCTTGGTACCACACTTTATTGCAGACCTCTCAGACTTAAAGGATTTGAGGTTTATTATTGAAATTTTAGAGCAGGAAGGAAAGGAAAGAAAAATAATTTTCCTGAGTGAAGGTACCTAGTTCTTGTAATAGCATTTTGATCTGAGGACTGTACTGTGATAAATAACTCTTACTGTAGAATCTGGATAAAATTAACCCTGGGAGAACCTTATATATCCCTGAGGCGCTAGGTAGCTGATTATGACTTTGTATAATTTGTTTTTTTCACAGTGTAGTACACAAGTGTGTGTGTGAGCTGGGTATAATTGCAACCTTTCTTTACCTTTTCTTGACTGTCTTTTTGAAGATTCCTTTTGGAGAAGATTTATCTAAGACCCACCTGAATCTTCTCTTATTTGAGTAGGATTTTGGTCATGGTGTTTGAATATAAATATACGGCAGCAGGAAATTTATACAATACTAAATTTATAATTATTCTTGGGTTTACTGTATCTAAAAATGCCTTTTTCATATTTTTCTTATATCTTTTTAAGTTTCTTTGAGACATTAAAGTTTAAAAGTGTTTTTTTTAAAGTATAATTTACTTTTGTTCTTCTCCAACTTCTGAAGGAATACCTAAGACTTAAAATCCATTAATTTTAAGAAAATAAAAAGTTTGCATTTATTTTGTAAGCTAACACTGTGCAATAGGAGAAATAGTATTGAAACATATAATTAAGGAAAATAATATATATATATATATATTTTTAAAGATTTTATTTATTTATTTGACAGAGAGAAATCACAAGTAGATGGAGAGGCAGGCAGAGAGAGAGAGAGGGAAGCAGGCTCCCTGCTGAGCAGAGAGCCCGATGCGGGCCTCGATCCCAGGACCCTGAGATCATGACCTGAGCCGAAGGCAGCGGCTTAACCCACTGAGCCACCCAGGCGCCCAGGAAAATAATATTTATTGAGAATTGTATGACTATAAACCCAGCTTTCTTCCTGGAAAGCATTTCCATTTATCATCTAAAAGGTACTTCTGGGCACTATTTGTAGTACTTTCCTGTCATAGTTTTCTAGGCTTATTTTAGTAGACTCCTAAGAAAAACTTGGATAATTTTAGGGAATAAACATTTGTAACTCCTCATTTAAAATTTTTTATTCATTTAAATTATTTTAATTTTGAGATAATTGTAAATTCATCTATTGCTGTAAGAAATAATACAGAGAGATCCCTCCCCCCCTTTTAAAAGATTTTTATTTATTTATTTGACGGACAGAGATCACAAGTAGGCAGAGAGGCAGGGCAGAGAGAGAGGGGAAGCAGGCTCCCTGTTGAGCAGAGAGTCTGATGCAGGGCTCCATCCCAGGACCCTGAGTTCATGACCTGAGCTGAAGGCAGAGGCTGCCACCCAGGCGCCCCCCCATGCCCTTTTTTAAAAACTAGTTTCTCCTAATGGTAACATCTTGCCAACTATAGAGAGCAGTGTCGTATCTATGATACTGACGATACAGTCAAGGTACAGAACATTTCCATTGAAAAGATTCTTCTTGTTACCCTTCTGTAGCCACACCTGCATTCCCTCCTGCTGCCCTCAACACCACTCCCAGCAACCCCTAATATTTCTTCATTTCTATAATTTTATCATTTTAAGAATTAAATAAAGGGAGTCATATGCAATGTAGTCTTCGGGATTGTCTTTTTTCCCACTCAGCATAATTCTCCTGAGTTTTATCCATGTTGTTGTGTATACCAATAGCTTGTTTCTTTCAATTGTTGAGTGTAGTCCATGCTATTGATGTGCCAGTTTGCTTAATGAAGGACATTAAGGACATTTGGGTTGTTTCATGTTTTGACTCTTCCACATAAAACTGCTATAAACTTTTGCATACAGGTTATTCTGCAAACTGATAAAAATGGGCTTATGGCCATAAATGTTGGTTGTGTGTTAGTTGACTGTTTAATGTTTGAGAAGCTTTTTCCGAGGTGGCTATGCCATTTTGCATTGTTACACATATTGTATGAACGATCCAGTTTCTCTCCATCCTCATCAGCATTTAGTGTTGTCATTTTAGCCATTTTGATAAGTGTGTAGTGATACTTCATTTGGATTTTAATTGACATTTACCTAAAGTTGCACATTTTTTCATTTGCTTATCTGTCATCTGGAGGTCCTCAATGGGAAGATGTCTCTTTATGTCTCCTACCATTTTCTAATAAGATTGTGTTTCACTATTGGCATTGAGAGAGTTTTTAATGTATTTTAGATACTAGTGCTTTGTCAGCCACATGGTTTACAAATATTTCCTCTCTCACTGTGGAGACTCTTTTCATACTTGTAACAGGGTCTTCTGTAGAGCAAAAGTTCAATTTTGGTGAAATTGAATTAATCAGTTTTCCTTTTATGGCTCATGCTTTTGGTGTCAAATCTAAGAACTTGTTGCCTAGCTATAGATCCTGAAGATTTTCTCCTATATTTCTTTCTTCTAAAAGTTTTATAGTTTTCTGTTTCACATTTCAAGTCCATGATAGATTCAGAGTAATTTTTGTGTATAGTTGTGGTTCATTTTTCTACCCGTGGATGTCCAATTGCTTCAGCACCATTTGTTGAAATGCATTTTTTCCCTCTCCTGTTCAATTGCTTTCTACCTTGACAGAAGTCAGCTGGGTTCATTTGAAGGCTGTTTTGGGTTTTCTATTTTGTTTCATTGATCTATGTATCTGTTACCCAATATTATACAGTCTTTGGTAACTATAGTTATATGATAAGTTTTTAAAATCAGGTATTGATTTAAAATTGATAAATGGTTTTCTTCAAAATTGTTTTAGCTATTTTTGTTACTTTGTATTTCCATACAAACTTTAGAGTACTGTCTCTATATCTACAGAATGCCTTCTGGGGATTTTGATAGGAATTGCATTAAATCCTTAGATCAGTTTTGGGATAATTGATACCTATACTGTGTTGTCTTTCAATTCATGAACATGGTGTGTCTCTCTGTTTTACTCTTCTTTGATTTCTTTTGTCAGCACTTTTTGTTGTTGTCATATAAGGCCTGTACAAAGGCCTGTAAATTAAGTATTTAATTTTTTTAAAGTATTTAATTTTTCTTGGGACAGTTACAAACAGTATTTTTAATTTTTGTGTCCATGTGTTCATTGCTGGCATATAAAAGTTTTGTATATTTATCTTATTTCCTGTGACCTTGCTGATAGAAGACCACACTGCTGCATTGGAAATCTAAAGCCAGTGCACATGAAGAAGGCAGAAAATGAATGGAATAACTTATGTAGGAGTAGATTGCTAGAGAATGGTGGTGATGGAAATGCCTCTTGATTTTAAAGATCTTGAAGGCTTTAAATGTGTCATTCATTTTCAGTTGGGATATGTCACTTTTCATCATGTATTTTTTAAAGACCTGGAGCTAGCATTTTCTCCACAAAGCCCTGGTTTCTTTTAGAGGAACAGGATGTACAGAAACCATGATCTGGGTGCTATTGCAAGAGGAGGCCATTGCTTAAAATTTTTTTTCATGGTCAGAGTGAGGAAATTAAAATAATTGCGTTCACATTGATACTTTGAAGTCAGCAGATTTTTTTTCTCCCTTCTTTCACTTTATATTTTTATCCTTTTTCCTATCCTTTTTCTTATACTGAAAATACTGGTTTGCTTAACCTACAATAATTCATGTTTTAAAATGACACAATATTAAAACTACTAAAGTTTAAGATTTTTTTTGCATGCTTTTTGTTTTTGTTTTTGTTTTTAAGGAGTACTTTCAATACATACTACTAAGGACGTACAGAGTACTGAGGGTAAATGTTTCTTCAAACAATTCTCTGTGTAGGTATTTTACCTATTTGATGCTTATTTCTATCACTTATTTCCATTTCTTTACATCTGCATTTTTCATTTTTTTTAGTTCTTTATATGTGTATATGTATATATATCTATGTATACATGGACACTGATATATGTGTGTATATAATATACATATGTATACACATACATACGTTTTTAGGTTCAAAAGTCAAAATTAAGTAAAAAGTTTTTAGAGAGCCCTCACTTCCATCTCTAACCCTCCTTTTTAATTTTTTTTGTAAAAATAAGCAAATGTTAAAAAAACAAATGTTTTTTTTTTCTTTTACAAAAGGCAGTATTCTGTACTCTCTGTTCTCCATCTTGCTTTTTTTATTTTGCAGTATATCCTGGAGATTACTCTGTAAGAGTATATGGAGAGATCTTCCTCCTTTTTATAGCTGCATAAGTACTGTGTAATTTTGTGTGTGTAATTTTATTAGATGTTTTGGAATTGTACTTTTTATCAGTCATGTTCGTTATTTTTCAGTTTCTTTTCAACCTTGCCAGGAGAATGGCATTTTGCCAGATAGGTAAGAAGAGGTGTCTCACTGTGGTTTTAATTTACATTTCTCTTATGAGTATAGTTGAGCATCTTAAAATGTCTAAGTACTTTCTCTTCCATCAACTGTTGGTTCATGTCTTTTGCCTATTTGTCTATCAGGATTTTGGCACTTATTGTCTGGAAGGGAACATTATCTCCTCAGGAGATGAATTGTTACATCCCAGTTTGCCGTTTGTTTTAATGATTTGCTTTTTGGGTGGACAAGTTTTTTAAAATGGATCTTTTTTATAGTTGTAGTTTCATATGCTCTAGATCATTATGCAGATGTTCTACATAGATAGGGTAAAAAAGTTAGGAATTACTTTCATGTTTGCATTCTCTAGCTGCTCCCCTTTTTGGGCTATATTTCAAATCAACTACTGCTAACAGTGCGTTATTCTGGGTCCTATGTTGATTAATTTTCTCACCATATACCACAAAAATCACAGAATGCCATTACTGGCTTTTTGTCTATCCTAAATTTGTCATTTGTAAAATGGTTGCTTGGTGATGTTAATTATTTTTGTAGAACTGCATTCATGCTGCTTTTTTCTTTGTAATTAATTTTCATGGTCTGTGTTCCTTGGGTCTCTTGCTAGAATAGAGGTTTTCATTCTTTTTCTGCAAAGGGCCGAAAGTAAATATTTTAGACTCTGCAGGCCATATAATCTTTGTCACAATTATTTACCTTTGTTGTGGGAACATAAAAGGAGCCTTAGACATGACGTAAATGAATGGACCTGGCTGTATTTCAGTAAAATATTACTTACAAAAAAAGGCAAATTGGGGAGAGAGAGAAGAGTGGGCAGATATGGGTCATGGGGCACAGTCTGCCAATCCTAGACCATTATATTTTAACTCCCCTTTGACTGGTTTAACTGCCTACTTCCTTGTTGTTCTTTTGAGCAAATTTAATCACTCCCCTTAAGTATAAGCTTGGATAATTGAATCATGTTTCTCCTGGAAAATCAGTATATTGTTTGGATGATAATGATGATGATTAGATTTTATTTACTTTTAATGTACACTATTATTACAGCACAAAATAGGAAAATGTTTTTTTCCCTAGAAAATTAGAATAACTAGAACATGGTAAATTCCTATTTATTGGATACTGCCGCTGAAATATTCCTTTTGAGGATGAATGTTGCAGAAAGACTTAAACAGTGATACTATCACATCATCAGATCTCTCCTCACTATCTAAGTGATAATTGTAAGAGAAAATGATCCGCAGCCAGAAGGAGTCCTGTCACATTATTACATATATATTATTGTGAACATCTAAAAGTAAACTTAAAAATAAGTGTATCTGTGGGATGCCTGGGCAGCTCAGTCGGTTGAGTATCTGCCTTCAGCTCAGGTCATGATCCTAGGATCCTGGAATTGAGTCCTGCATCAGGCTCCCTTCTCAGTGGGAAGCCTGCTGCTCCCAATGAGCCTTGTGCTCTCTCTCTCTCTCTGATAAATAAATAAATAAATAAATAAATGAATAAAATCTTTTAAAAAGTTCAAAAAAAAAATAAGGACATCTGTGAATTAAAAAAAATCTGGAACAGATAAAATATGTTAAATTTAGTTAAATATTCCTGAGTCACTTATGTAAGATTGATCATATTTAGGCATTACAAAGAGAAGAAGGTGTTCCTAAGCTTCTCCTTTCCTGAAAGAGCATTCTGTATATGTGCTCTTGACATCAAAGTTATGTCTTCCTGTTAGGCTACTGTTTAATTGAACATCTAAAAATCACCCATTGCCCTGTTCACTTTTGTAGGAAGCATTGCCATTCCAAACTTTTTTTTTTAAGATTTTATTTTTTTATTTGACAGAGATCACAAGTAGGCAGAGAGGCAGGCAGGAAGAGAGGGAGGGAAGCAGGCTCCCCGCTGAGCAGAGAGACCGACGAGGGGCTCAATCCCAGGATCCTGAGATCATGACCTGAGCGAAGACAGAGGCTTAACCCACTGAGCCACCCAGGTGCCTTCCATTCCAAATTTTATCAGCGGGATTTCACATCTGATATCTCTACTACCATATTTCCATCCAGTTTTGGTGGTATTAAAAAACAGTATAGGTTAGAGAGCATTGAGTGAAATTGATAATTTGAGATTTAAAGTTGGCATGAAAAAGTTTGGATTATGAGATGGTGGAGCTGGAGCTCTGACCAGTAAAGATAGTAGCAGACATCAGCCCTGGGGAACTCTTGAGGACTTGCAAAGTCTGTTATTTGAATCCAGAGCATGTGCCATTTGGGCCTTTACATACTTACTTTCCCTTTTATTCATTGTTTTCATTTGTGGAAGTGAAAAGCAGCCTCATAGGACCTGGTATGTAGTTTATGTCTTAAAACTTTGTTTTAAACTTTTCTGCATTGTTATGAGAATTGAATGAGCAATTAATGTAAAACACTTAGGACAGTGCTTAACACATAAGAGCTGAATAAAAGTTAGCCATTCAACAAAAAATCTGATTGCTATTAAATAATATAAATATTGCTCCCTGTTTTACATATGAGTCGAGTCTATGTAATTCTGTGAAATTGTGTATTGTCTCAGATTGTTACACCTCATTGCTCTATGCTGCTTCCTGCTGCCTCATTTAACATGTAAATAAAGTTTTATTGAAACACAGTGATGCTCATTTGTTTAAGGATTGTCTGTGGCTGTTTTCATTTGATAGTGGCAGAGCTGAATAGATGCAATGGAGATTTATGATCTGCAAGACTGAAAATAGTTACTATCTGGGTGTTAGAGGAAAAGCTTGCTAACCCTTGGTATCTAGGGTCTTCTGGTCCAGAGGAAAAGGAGATAAAAAGTTCTCAATTATGGAACAGCTTTTTGAGACCAGTATTTAGTCTTGATCTCTCTTATGCCTCATACTGAAGCAAATGATTTCATACAAGAGAAGATAGCATCAGATATTTTTTCAGGTCTTCATTTATGCTCCTACCAAAGAACTGGTGGTGAAGAACTGTATATTAATAAAACATTACAGATTTCAGTAAACTGTGCATAACCTAGAGATTTGAAGTTGCTTCTCTCATAATAAATGAAAAGCTAAACCCTTAAAATTTGTGGTACATCTCTTTTCACTTAAAAATACCTATAGCCTCATTGGCTCACAGCACCAGCTCATCTGTGGGACACAGCATGTTACTACCAAGTGAACAGGACTTCTAAAACCAATCTTTGTTTTTAAAATATATCATTAATATTATTTGAATCACTCAGACTCAGAATTGTCATAAACAGAATGAACACAGACCTAAGATAAAATGTGAATTAAGATCTGACTTTAAACTGAATTATGTGTATGATTTAGAGGGTATGGTTTTGCTGGTGCGGTAATGTGTCAACAGTGAATCTGCTCTATGCATACGTGGCTTTTCAGAGCAGTCTCCTTTCTGGCAGGGGAATATCAGACAAGTGGTGTTTTTTAGACAGCTAGGCAGATGGCTCTTTTTCTTCAGTATGGGGTATGCCAACCAAAAGAGACAGCTACACGAATGTTAACCCCTGAGGGAATGAGAAAACAATTGCTGTCAGTTGTTCTTTATAAGCCTGTAGCTTGACTTCAGAGTGATGTGGAAAGTAATCTTGTCTTTTAAGAAAAATAGGCATTAAATGCACAAGTGCAGCCTACGCTCTCAGTTCTCACTAAAATGATGGTGTAATTACTTAAACTCTTAGGTCCGACATTTCTGAGATAATGTGGTGCGGACTACTTGGGCTTGATATACCGCTTCCCAGTTCCCATTAAAAAACGTCCATGAAGGTGACAAACATGGGCATTTTCATTATAAAGTAAATGTCATGTGCCAGGATCAGAGTAGAAGCTTCTGAACGTTGGTTGAGACCACTTTTGGCCTATATAGCACATGTTCTGCTTCTGAACTAGAACAAGGCAAATAGCCCCCCGCAAAGTAAGACACAGTTGAAAAATTGATTGACTCATGGTGCCTAACTTCAGGAAGCACAGGGATTATACTGAGTGGCAAAAGTTTGTCTCTTGCAGACTTTTGAGCTAGTTAGACCAGTGTTCCTAACCTGCCCCTTTCTGTCTCCACTGGTTATTTTCTATTTATTTTCACTTGAAAACTGTCACTCCCCAAATGTCACCCAGCAGCAGGAGTCGGGGGAAGATTGTTGAGGGTACATTACATTTCTGAATGCATGCAATGTAAAGAAATGCTTTGTAAATAGGAAGGGCCTTGGGTGCTCGAGTTTCATGTATTATGTATGGTGCGTGTGACAGCTGACAGGAGTACCAATCGGAGCAGGAAGAGAGATACTCTGTCCACATGCTTACATGAGATGGAAAACATGTCACACACTACCAGTC
Source organism: Mustela nigripes (assembly GCF_022355385.1). NCBI lineage: Eukaryota > Metazoa > Chordata > Mammalia > Carnivora > Mustelidae > Mustela > Mustela nigripes. The sequence goes on from NC_081567.1 coordinate 2,437,881, forward strand.
CAGCTGAGAGTAGGACACATCTCATTTCAAAGTTTCAGTCTGAGAGGGAGAACTTGCCAGCATTTACTGGGCGTTGAGGAGACTAAGGACGTATTATGCAAGAACATAAGATCTCAATAGAACTCTTGCTCAACAGACATAGAGGATGCCTTGCATGTGGCTTGTGGAAAGATTCTAAAATATAAAGAATTACTTTGAAGACATAGTACATCTTTCTGCAAAGGATTACATGTAAGCAAATTTACTATGAATTTATAACAGTGTAAATCTTGTGTCTTAAAAAAAAAAATCATGGCTTCAAGTAAAAAGGAAACCAGACAATCCTGAGAATCAGGATGAGAGGACAGTAGAAATGTTAAAACTGGTTGAAATAAAAGAATTCAAGGAAACCAAACTTGTAATAAAATTTAAAGTTTAAGACAATCAAAAGAAGACTTGATGCTTGAAAAAATGGAAGAGTAATGTGGATGACAAACTTGAGAATACGTCCAGAATGCAGGGGGAAAAAGTGACAAAGACGTGTGTGAAAAGTGGATGTGGATGACTGATAACAGGTCTTCAGTTCAACAGGTGTTCCAGAGCAGGGAAACCAGAACAGTAATCAGGGAAATCATGATTGAACTTTCCTGTGCCAGGGAAGAGTGTTAGTAAATATCAGAAGGGTCTCCTGAGAACCAGTCAGAAGTAATGAGAAAAGGTTTCTACTTAGATCTATCCTGGAAAAATATTTGAGTTGTAAGGATAAAACAAGCCCAGGAGATAAAGCAGGTTACCTACAAAGGAACACAAATTAGGTTTGTCTCAGTATCTTGTCTATTAAATGTCAGAATTCTGTGGCCTGGTAACCGTATTTAGCTAACTTGTTCATACAGAATAAAATGGCTGTTTCAGGTGTGAAACATCAGCATTCATATTTCATCCCTTAAAAAGCTACTTAGATAAATGTTTATCCATGGAGGAAGCTACTCTTGGATTTTAGCTTATTTCTCGACTTTAAGGAAGAGTGTGAAGCTGCATAGTTTCCTGACCTTTTGGCAGGTGAGGATGTATTTATACAATATCTGATGATTGGTGGTTAGCAATACAGGCTCTCAGGCTAGTCCAGATCTGCCGATCAGGAAGTTGGGTCATCCAAAAGAAAATGGATCCCAGCCTACAGTTAGAGCATTAAAAACCCACCAACCAAACGTAAAATTAAAAATAACCGGACTATATTTCTTTTACAGAAGCTACATTCTTTTTTTTAATTAAATTTATTTATTTTCAGCATAACAGTATTCATTATTTTTTAACCACACCCAGTGCTCCATGCAATCCGTGCCCTCTCTAATACCCACCACCTGGTATCCCAACCTCTCACCCCCCCACACCATTCAAACCCCTCAGATTGTTTTTCAGAGTCCATAGTCTCTCATGATTCACCTCCCCTTCCAATTTACCCCAACTCCCTTCTCTTCTCTAACTCCCCATGTCCTCCATGCTATTTGTTATGATCCACAACTAAGTGAAACCATATGGTAATTGACTCTCTCTGCTTGACTTATTTCACTAAGCATAATCTCTTCCAGTCCCGTCCTTGTTGCTACAAAAGTTGGGCATTCATCCTTTCTGATGGAGGCATAATACTCCATAGTGTATATGGACCACATCTTCCTTATCCATTCATCCGTTGAAGGGCATGTTGGTTCTTTCCACAGTGGCGACTGTGGCCATTGCTGCTATAAACATTGGGGTACAGATGGCCCTTCTTTTCACTACATCTGTATCTTTGGGGTAAATACCCAGGAGTGCAATTGCAGGGTCATAGGGAAGTTCTGTTTTTAATTTCTTGAGGAATCTCCACACTGTTCTCCAAAGAGGCTGCACCAACTTGCATTCCCACCAACAGTGTAAGAGGGTTCCCCTTTCTCCACATCCTCTCCAACACATGTTGTTTCCTGTCTTGCTAATTTTGGCCATTCTAACTGGTGTAAGGTGATATCTCAATGTAGTTTTAGTTTGAATCTCCCTGACGGCTAGTGATGATGAACATTTTTTCATGTGTCTGATAGCCATTTGTATGTCTTCATTGGAGAAGTGTCTGTTCATATCTTCTGCCCATTTTTTTTTTTTTTATATGATTGCCTGTTTCGTGTGTGTTGAGTTTGAGGAGTTCATTATAGATCCTGGATATCAACCTTTTGTCTGTACTGTCATTTGCAAATATCTTTTCCCATTCTGTGGGTTGCCTCTTTGTTTTTTTGACTGTTTCCTTTGCTGTGCAGAAGCTTTTTATTTTGATGAAGTCCCAAAAGTTTATTTTCACTTTTGTTTCCTTTGCCTTTGGAGATATATCTTGAAAGAAGTTGATGTGGCTGATATCGAAGAGATTACTGCCTATGTTCTCCTCTAGGATTCTGATGGATTCCTGTCTCACGTTGAGGTCTTTTACCCATTTTGAGTTCATCTTTGTGTGTGGTGTAAGAGAATGGTCTAGTTTCATTCTTCTACATGTAGCTGTCCAGTTTCCTCAGCACCATTTTGTCTTTTTTCCACTGTATATTTTTTCCTGTTTTGTCGAAGATTAGTTGACCATAGAGTTGAGGGTCCATATCTGGGCTCTCTACTCTGTTCCACTGGTCTATGTGTCTGTTTTTATGCCAGTACCATGCTGTCTTGTAATAAAGCTTGAAATCAGGACCTGACAGATTCCCTGGGGAATTCTACTAAACTTTCAAAGAAGAAATAACACCTATTCTCCTGAAGCTGTTTCAAAAAATTGAAGCAGAAGAAAAACTTCCAGACTCTTTCTATGAAGCCAGCATTACCCTGATCCCCAAACCAGGCAAAGACCCTACCAAAAGGGAGAATATCAGACCAGTATCACTGATGAATGTGGATGCTAAGATTCTCAACAAGATCCTAGCAAACAGGATCCAATAGCACATTAATAAGATTATCCACCATGACCAGGTGGGATTCATCCCTGGGCTCCAAGGATGGTTCAACATTCACAAATCAATCAATGTGATAGAACAAATTACTAAGAGAAGAGAGAAGAGCCACATGGCCCTCTCAATTGATGCAGAAAAAGCATTTGACAAAATCCAGCATCCGTTCCTTATTAAAACACTTCAAAGTATAGGGATAGAGGGAACATTCCTGAACTTCATCAAATCTGTCTATGAAAGACCCACAGCAAATATCATCCTCAATGGGGAAAAGCTTGCAGCCTTCCCGTTGAGATCAGGAACAAGACAAGGATGCCCACTTTCACCACTCTTGTTCAACATAGTATTAGGGGTCCTAGCAACAGCAATCAGACAACAAAGAGAAATGAAAGGTATCCAAATTGGCAATGAAGAAGTCAAACTCTCTCTCTTCGCAGATGACATGATTCTTTATATAGAAAACCCAAAGACTCCACCCCTAAACTACTAGAACTCATACAGCAATTCAGCAGCATGGCAGGATACAAAGTCAATGTGCAGAAATCAGTGGCTTTCTAACAATGAAAATACAGAAAGGGAAATTAGAGAATCGATTCCATTTACTATAGCACCAAGAACCATAAGATACCTGGAATAAACCTAACCAAAGAGGTAAAGGATCTGAACTTGAGGAACTACAGAACACTCATGAGGGAAATTAAGAAGACACAAAAAGATGGAAGACCATTCCATGCTCTTGGATCGGAAGAATAAACATTGTTAAAATCTCTATACTGCCTAGAACAATCTATACTTTTAAGGCCATTCTGATCAAAATTCCACTAGTATTCTTCAAATAGCTGGAACAAATAATCCAGAAATTTGTATGGAATCAGAAGAGACCCCGAATCACTAAGGAAATGTTGAAAAACAAAAGTAAAATGGGGGGCATCACGTTACCTGATTTCAAGCTTTATTATAGAAGCTACATTCTTAAATTGGTAAATGGAAACAAAGAGAACATAGAAGTTCTATTATTATAAGACAGTGCATTAAAATGGGACAGAAGTAATCATGAAGAGGAAAGGTATAAGCCACGGTAAAATAATTTTTATGGGATAGGTTACATCATAGTAAACATTACTGGAAGACACAAAGAAAAGCAGAGTAATGAGACATACTATTGTGTTTCTTTTGAAGAGATTAAGTTAGATAAGAATGGTAGAGGTTATGAATACTCTGATCGTTAATGCTGCTCTAAGAGATACACATATACGGCCTTGCCATGCAAAAAGAAACAATGTTTTCTTAGGGCCCCAGGGAAAATTTTTTCTAGATTGTAAATCTAAACTTCCAACAAACTGAGAATAGTACAAAATACATTAACCACAATGAAATTTCAAGAATATACATGAAAAAAAATTTTTTTAAGATTTTATTTATTCATTTGACAGACAGCGAGAGAGGAAATAGAAGCCAGAGGAGAGGGAGAGGGAGAAGCAGGCCTCCTGCTGAGCAGCGAGCCGGATGCAGGGCTCCATCCCAGGACACTGGGATCATGACCTGAGCTGAAGGCAGATGCTTAACAACTTAGCCACCCAGGCGCCCTATACATGAAAATTTAAAAAAACAAAATAAAAACCCAGATTCTTGAGTGCCCCTCATCTCCTAAGTAACTTTTGATTGGATCAAAGAGGAAAGCAAAACTAACAAAATGTCTAGAAGGTCCTAGAAAAAATTATGGGAAGTGCATATTAACACAGAGATGTGATCAAAGCAGGACATGGAGGAAAGTAATGTATTCAGATTTCTTTGCAAAAGTAAATAAAAAGCACTTCAACTCAGATGTTCTAAAAGAAAATATGTACAAAGTTAATAAACATAAAAATACAAGAGGGTGCCTGGGTGACTGTTGAAAGTCTGCTTTTGGCTCGGGTCATGATCCCAGGGTCCTTGGTTCGAGCGCCTGCGGCAGGGAGCCTGCTTCTCCTCCTATGCCTGCTGTTTCCCCTACTTGTACTTGCGCACTCTCTCTCTCAAATAGATAAATCTTAAAAAAAAAAAATAAAAATTTGTGAAAACAGAATACTAGTACACTTGATAAATTTAAGTGTTACTTCTTTGGCGAAAAAACTCTAGTATATAGTAGGTTAGACTTTAGGTAGCCTAATTGAGACAAAACGAAACATGAAAAATTAGGAATTAAAAGGCTACTTAGGAAAAAATGTATATCGTGTGACTATACAGTTGACCCTTAATGTGGGATGAGGGGGTGCCAATCATATTTAACTTTTGACTCCCTATAGTCAGTAGACTGTGGTTTACCAGAAGCCTTATTTATAACCCATTCTGTATGTTACATTGTATTTTTACAAAAAAGCTAGAGAAAAGGAAATGTTAAGATCATAAGAGAAAATACACATACTGTATTTATGGAAAAAAAAATCCTGATATAAGTAGATTTGACCACTTCAAACCTGTGTTGTTCAGGCATCAACATATAGTCATAAGTATGAAACTCAAATGGATACTTTTCCAGGAAAATATAAGTTACTTAAATTGAGTTGAATAGAGAAAACCCATAAAGATTTGCAATATTAATAGGAGAAAGTAAGGGCTAGAGTGCCAGCAATGCCCCTCAGCACACATATACTCACTTCTGTTGCTAAATTATTCCAAACAGATCATAACTGTGGTACTTATTCTTCCTGAATATAGAGAGATGAGAAACTTTTTTTTTTTTTAACCTTTTAACACCTTGTTGGTTGTCTTTCAGTTATCCATTTTTCCTTACCTTTTTCCTAAAAAGATTCCTCATTTTGTCAGGAATCCATTCCATCCTTAGCTCTGTGGGGTGGGCTATGATTAGTCTAAGAGCCAATTAATGGGAAGGAAATCGTCTCAGTGCCATCTGTTGAACAGACTATTCAATGCAAAATGGAAAAGAAAAGTCCCACTTTTTAACAAGTGGGTCAGTTGTATACCCACATGCCAAAAGATGAATTTGGGGCCCTGACTCACACATACACTAAGATCAATTCCATATGTATCACAGACCTAAATATAAGAGTTCAAAACACAAAACTCTTAGAAACACATAGAGCCAGGCAAATACTTCCTTAGATCTGACATGAAAACCACAAGAGATAAAAGAAAAATTTGATAAATTGAACCTTACCAAAATTGAAACTTTTGTGCTTCAGAACACACCCAGTTGCCTCTTACTACCATTTTGAAAGTAGAAGGAAAGCCAATCTGATGACAAATCTACGACCTTGAGAGGATAGAACAGAGGGCAAAAACCCAAAGTTTTGAGGTCATTGGGCCGGGAACTAAGGAATCTTAAAACTAGCTACACTCTGTAGTGATAATTATATGAATGGTTAGTTTCCTTTTTTGTGGAAATGGGAGTTAGAGTTTGTTATGTTCAGTTGAATGGATCTTAAGGGATATACACTGAAATAAAACAAGCTAGTCTTAGAAGATAGCACATGATGTATGATATAAGATAGCAGACTCTGTAGACTGTATTGGCAGAATTGCAAATTATAAAGATAGATTTTATTTAAAAATAAAGAATTACCCAAATTCTGAATTTTTAGAAATTTGCTTTTATTTTTTGGTTATTTTCCCAAATGCAGGATTTTGATAATGAAACTTAAATTTTAGAAACTAGAATCCAATTAATTTAAAAATAATATCAAGTGGAATTTTGCTCAGTACTAATAATAATATAGTTGAAATTATGAACAAATCAGTGGTGGAAAAGTGTGTGGTTTAAGTAGGTGTCAAGAAGTTATTTGATAAACTTTAGTATCCTTGTTTTAAAAGGAAAATTTAGAAGGATTAAAGAGTGTGTTCCATCTAAATGTCATCAAAGATATGTCTCTAATTAACAGTCAACATCACTTATTAGAGTGTAACTCTATAAACACTAATTTAAATAACCCAAATAAGGTTATTAAGGCCATTTAAAAATTTCTTTTTAGAAGCGTGACACAGTATTAATTTGATACTGAAAAATAAACAGTGAAGGCAGAAAGGAAGCAAAATTATTGCAATTCAAAGATACTACATGGTTAGAAAAACCAAAAAGGTCAACTGATGAACTGTTAGAAGCAATTTGCTAGGGTGCACTTTTACAAATGAAGTGTATGAAGTGTTCAGTGCTTTGAAAACATCAAGTTCTTCCCCACCCGAGGTCCTTTACATATGGTGTTCTCTCTGCTCATACCAATTCCTAACCATCCTCTCCCCACTCCTTACCACACACACACCTGGTCAAACTCACTCAGCCTTCAAATCTCTGATTAAGTAACACTTCAGAGAGCTTTGAGTTTTCAAAATTGGCTCCCTTGTACTCACACCAGTTCAGATTCTGCTTTTCTCACATAGCACTTACTTATAATCCCATGTGACATGGTTTTTGTTATAGTCTGTCACTCCCTTCAGAGAACAGAGACTGTCAATTTAGTTCACCATTTCATATCTAGATACTATCTGCCACATAATAGACATTACATATATATTTGTTGGTGAAAGAATAAATGTATAATAATTAAAATAAGTTTTATGAGTAGCATACATGTAACATGTTGGTTGTTGCTATATACCCATTTTCCCAACAGCTCCTGTGAAAACCTTCAACACTGTCATAGAGGCCAATCTGGTTCCTCATTCTAATAAAGTTAATATGAAGTTCATTTGCAGGAATAGGGCATACCTTGGAGATGTTGTGGGTTCAGTTCCAGACTACTGAAATAAATTAAATATTGCAATAAAGTAAGTCAGATGGATTTTTTGGTTTCCTAGTCCATGTAAGTGTTATGCTTACCCTATGTTGTAGTTTATTAAGTGTATAGTAGCATTCTGTTTAAAAAATATACGTACTTTAAAAATACTGCTAAAAATGCTAATTAAGATGGGAGCTTTCAGGGAGTCCTAATCTTTAGGACTTTAAAAATACTGCTAAAAATGCTTTAAAAATACTGCTAAAAATGCTAATTAAGATGGGAGCTTTCAGGGAGTCCTAATCTTTGTTGCTGGTGGAGGGTCTTGCCTCAGTATTGGTAGCTGCAGACTGATAAGGGCTCCTGGCAGTTGGGGTAGCCATGCCACGTTCTTAAAATAAGACAGCAATGATGTTTTCTGCACTGACGGAGTCTTCCCTTTAGGAGGGATTTCTCTGGAGCGTTTGATGCTGTAGGTAGCATTTACCCACAGGAGAACATCTTTCATTGTGCGAGTCAGTCCTCTCAAATCCCACTGCTGCTTTAATAGCTCAGTTGATGTCATCCTCTGTGGTCACAGTAGTGACAGTGGTCACAGCATCTGCACCAGGAGCAGATCCCATCTCAACAAACCACTTTCTTTGCTCCTCCAGAAGTCGCAGCTCCTCGTCTGGTAAAGTGTGAGATGGCAGCGGTTCAGTGCCACGTTCAGGCTCCACTTCTGATTCTAGTTCTCTTGCCATTTCACCACATTGGCAGTGACTTCCTCCACAAAGTCCTGAACCCTCAAAGTCATCTATGGGGGTTGGAATCAACGTTTATCAAACTCCTGTCACTACTGATGTTTTGACCTCTTCCTATGAATCATGGGTGTTCGTAGTGGCATCTAGAATGACCAATCCTTTCTGGAAAGTTTTCTATGGACTTTTCCCAGAATTATCAGAGGAATCACTGTCTATGGCAGCAAAAGCCTTACAGAGTGTGTTTGTTAAATAAGACATGAAGGTTGCAATGCCTCGTTGATCCATGGGCTGCAGAATGGATGTCGTGTCAGACATGAAAGTGACATCTCTCCTGCTGCCTGTCTCCATCAGAGCTCTTGGGTGGCCAGATGCTTTGTCAGCAAGCAGTGATATCTTGAAAGGAATCTCTTTTTCTGAGCAATAGGTCTTGACAGTGGGGTTAAAATGTTTAATAAACCATGTTGTAAATAGACACACTGTCATCCAGGCTTTGTTGCTGCATCTACAGAGGCCAAGCAGAGTAGATTTAGCATAATTCTTAAGGGCCTGAAGGTTTTCTGAATGGTACATGAGCACTTGCTTCAACTTACTGTTACCAGCTGTATTAGCCCCTAACAGGAGGGTCAGCTTGTCCTTGGAAGATATGAAGCCAGGCGTTGAACTTCTCTCCAGGTATGGAGGTTCTGAAATTCCTGGAAGGCATCCCCTTCTCTCCGGGTGTTTCATCTACACCGAGAATCTTCTGTTGAGTGCAGCCACCTTCAGTAATGATCTCAGCTAATCTTCTGGCTAATTTGCTGCTGTTTCTATATCAGCATTTACCCCATGTTCATTTTGTACTTTTATGTTATGGAGAAGGCTTCTTTCTTTAAGCCTCATGAACCAGCCTTGGCTAGCGTCAAACTTGCATTCTGCAGTGTCCTCACCTCTCTCAGCCTTCATGGAATTGAGGAGAGTTAAGGCCTTGCTCTGGATAAGGCTTTGGCTTAAAGGGAATATGTAGCTAGTTTGATCTTTTATCCAGACCACTAAAACTATCTCCATATCAGCAATAAGTCTGTTTCACTTTCTTATCATTCATGTGTTCACTTGACTAGCACTTTTAATTCCTTCAAGAAGTTTCCTTTCGCATTTGCTACTTGGCTGTTTGGTGCAAGAGGGCTGGTTTTTGGCCTGTCTCAGCTTTTGACATACCTTCCTCACTGAGCTTAATCACTCGTAGCTTTCAATTTAAAATGAGAGACTTGACTCTTACTTGAACACTTAGGGGAACTTGTAGGTTCTTAATTGGCCTAATTTCCGTATTATTGTGTCTCAGAAAATAGGAAGTCTCCCAAAAGAGAGAGAGATATGGAGGAATAGCTGGTCACTGGAGCAGTCAGAACACAAAAAACATTTATCCAGTGTCTTAAATGGATTTGGTTTGTGGTATCTCACCTCCCAAGTTACAGTATTAACATCAAAGATCACTGACTACAGATCATCATAGCAAATATAATTATAGTCAGAAAAGTTTGAAGCATTGTGGCAATTACCCAGATGTGACTCAGAGACACAAAGTAAGCAAATGCTATTGGAAAAACCGTATTCAATGCAGGGTTCTCACAAACCTTCAATTTGTTTTAAAAAAAGTAATACCTTCCAAGTGCAATCAAGCAAGGTTTGCCTATAAATATTTGTGAGTTGTGAAGAAAATTTTAGAAAATGAACAATGAGGGTAGGCTTGCCTTTGCTCATAAGACGCCTATGATAAAGTTATAATCGTTATTATAATATTGGCTCAGGAATAGGAAAATGAAATAGAGTCTAGAAGTAAACCCAAACATATGTAGAGATTTAATATATGTCTAATATTTTTTATTTTAAATTAGTGGAAAAAAGATAAGAGATAACCACTCTTTAAGATGTCCTTCAGTGATCCTTGCCTCCTAGCATTTTCACCCTTTTTAGCCCCTTCTCCTAATTGGATAGGGCTGATTTATGTAACATAAAGGATATTATGAAAATGATAGCGTGCACCTTCCCAGGTTGGGTTATTAAAGACATGCAACTTCTGTCTTGTGCTCCGTTGGATCATTTAGTCTGGGGGAAGCCAACTACTCCGGCATAAGGACACTCATGCATCCCTATGGAGGGGTTCATGTGGGGAGGAACCAACACCTTAGTCAACAGCTAACATCATCCTACCAGCCATGAGTGTGTGCCATCTTGGAAGTAGCTCTCTGAACCCTAGTCAATTCTTCAGATGATTGCAGATGAGGGTGACCTCTTGCCTTGAACCTCATTAGGATTATCAAACCAGAACCATAAAGCTAAGCTGCTCTGTAATTCCAGATCTACCTAAACACTGTAAGATAATGTTCATTGCTGTTTTAAGCCACTAAGTTTCAGGGTAATTTGTTATACAGCAGTAGGTAACTGATCATATGGATTGTTAAATAAATGGTGTTGGGATAACTAGCCAGCCAGCATTATTTGGGGAAAAGAAAAGTTGGATTCTTCTTATATATACTCCTTTTATCAAGGATATTCCAGATAGACCAAAGATTTAAATACAAAATGGAACCATTAATGTATTTAGAAGGAAGTAAAGCTGAATATTTTCATACTTTTGGGGTAGAAAAGGACTTCCTAATTATGAATATGAACTCTCCAAACCATAAAGTAAAATCAAGAACTTCTTTATGACAAGGAAATGATATGTGTAAGGAAGAAAGAAAAACTGCAAGGTAAGAAAACATGTTAGTGACCTGTATTATAAAGAACTCTTGAAAATCACTATTAGTAAGACTCTTTGTAGATGGGATGGCTGAGGACATGAACAGGCAATTCACAAAGTAGAACTACCGATAAAGGAATGAGTAATAGTTACCTAAGAATTATAATTAAGAACAAGGTAAAATATGATCTTTCATATCAGATTGGCAGAGGTTAAAATGTCTATGAGGTTAAAGAGAATTCTGAATCTGCAGCAAGGTTAGAAAACATGGGCAGGAATGTAGATTTGTCTCCCCTTCTGGAGGGCGGTCTGACAACATGTCTCAAAGTGCAGTTACAAAGTGATTACTCACTGTGACTTTAGCTATTCTACTTACATAAATGTATTCTGTGATACATAAAGATGTATATATTATGATGAACTCAATGAGAATCTTTGGGCAAGTCCAATTTCCTCTGCTTCCTTTTTGAGAAATCCCTGTTGGACCATCCTGGATCTGTTCTTTACTTTTCAACATTATGTTATTTTTTAAGTTTTTGTTTTTTTAAATTTTTAACTTTTAAGCAATCTGTATACCCAACATGGGTCTCAGACTCATAGCCCCAAGTTCAAGAGTCGTATGCTTTACCAAGTTGGTAGAGCCAACCAGGTGCCCACAGTAATTTCCTTAACTTTAACTTCTTGTTTCCTACTCTCTTCTGCCATGGTTATTCTAACATTTAACTCCACTTCAGAAGTTTTGTTTGACCAATTACTTTTAACTTCTAAAAGTGCCTTATTGTTCCTGGGACACTTGGTTAGCTCATTCCATTAAGTGGCTGCCTTCGGCTTGGGTTGTAATCCCAGGTCCTGGGATCAAGCCCCAAGTTAGGCTCCCTGCTCAGTGGGGAATCTGTTTCTCCCTCTGCCCACCACCCCCCATTCCTGTGTTCTATATCTCTCAAGTAAATAAATAAAATCTTTTTAAAAAAACATAAAAATAAAAATACCTTATTGTTTCTGATAAATTCTTTTTTCACAGGTCTGTTCTGTAATGGGTATAATAGCTCTTGAATCTTGCCAAGGATACCGATTAGAATTAATTAATTAATTTCTTTCTTTCTTTCTTTCTTTCTTTCTTTTTTTTTTTAAACTTCAGATTCCTTGATTGCTTTTCTTTCAGCAATAATTGTTGGTATTTTTTTTTTTTAAAGATTTTATTTATTTTTCAGAGACAGAGGGAGAGAGCGCGAGTGAGCACAGGCAGACAGAGAGGCAGGCAGAGGCAGAGGGAGAAGCAGGCTCCCTGCCGAGCAAGGAGCCCGATGTGGGACTTGATCCCAGGACCCTGGGATCATGACCTGAGCCGAAGGCAGCTGCTTAACCAACTGAGCCACCCAGGCGTCCCGGTATTTTTTTTTTTTTTTTAATCTTCTTTCCTCTCTCATGTTGGTAGATGGTCTCCAGGACCTGATGATCCTTGGCTAACTGTTCATGGTTATGAATGAGGACTAGATTAATTAGCAAGTTTCATCTTAAGGTATATAGGTCTGTTTTCCCAGGTTTCTCTTCCCTTGAAAGGGAGGGTTTTCTACACCTTCCATGTAGAGTGTGGAGCACATTGCATGACAGCTTTCCCTGTTAGTTTCTGCCTGGGTGGGAAGTGGGCAGGCGGGTTGGGTTAGGAAGGACTTTATTTTGTTCTGAAGTGCTTCAGTAGTCTTGTATTTCCAGGCACAGTTGCTACTTCCTTTTTCTTCCCCCTCTCCCCCATTCCTATCTTTTGCAGAACTTTGGAGCTGTCTTCTTCTCTCAAGCTGTAACATCTGGGAGCTTTCCCCAGATACATCATCCACTTTGGGTCGTATGTGGGATGCTTATTGGTCCGGCTGTTTCAGACTGTATTTTTTAATCAACCCACTGAGCCAGTCTTTCTTGTCTGTGTTTGTTGACTCTGAGTTGGAAGCTTCTCTTGGATACTTTGAGAATTGCTCTCATTCTTCTGTTTGGGGCCACAATTATCATTGCTCTGACTTCTAGGAGTCCCTTATATTTTTGATCCCTCATTTTTTATGATTTCTAGGCAACCATAAAATATTTAATCTGCTGATGGCACCATTTTTTGTGTTCTAGGATTCTTCGATTTTACTTCAATACAAAATTTTATCTCCATTCACAAGGCCTTTGGTGGGAGAAGAAGTAGACACATGCACTCAGATGACCTGTTCTTATTTTGTGTGTTATTTCCATGAATTTTTCTTCTGCTTACTGTCTTAACTGTTTACTAAGGGGTTAGGAATGTGCACATATCCTTGTTTTACACTTGAGGAAATGCTGAAATCATAGTTAGGATTCAGATCCAGACTCCCAAAATCCATCCTTGTAACCTCTAACCCCATCACTATCTTTTCTGGTTATTAGTTTGGTGCCTCTCTTCTATGCTATTTGTTTACCTCAAAGTTTTGTATTCCTTGCATTTCTTTTCACATCTCTTGGTAAGAAACTGTGACTGAGTATATTTCCTAAGCTCAAGAGAGAATTTCTCCTTACCTGTTGACAAATGGAGGTTCAAATACGGGAGCTTGACTTCAGATCACTTTTCTGAGGAAGGCAAGAGGCATGTTGTAGGGCAGGGCATTCCCTTGGCTGGCCTGCTGGGTGAATCAAATTGCTCCACTTAATTTATCTCTTTGTGGACTCAACTGTCTTCTCCGTTAGGGCACCTTTCTCAGACTTCTGTGCCCACGGCCACCCACCCCTTTCCTGGAGCAAACACCCGAGTCAGGCATTTGAAGTAGGAGGACTAACTCAGGTCTTCTAGTCTCTAGTTAATTACTTGGCTAATTATCTGTGGTCAGCTCCCTCTTCTAGCCTGCACTGCACTGATAATGGGATTATTCTGAGATTCTGCTGGGGAAACTTCTCAACTGTTACAGGTTCCCTGTATTTCTTTAGATTTGCCATCATTGTGTCCTGCCATTTTATATTTTTTCCAGAAATTCATTCATCTCTTTCACAGATGCTAGTGTGATGGGTATTTAGGAAAGAATAGTAAACAAAAGGAGAAACAGAGCCTATCATGTTGGAATTTATAGTCTCATGGAGGAGAGAGGGACTCACAAGTACATGTTGTCTGTGGAAAAACTGGTTTACACTGTGGGACATACAAAAGGGCTGAGCTACTGGGAGAGGGATTGCCCTGGAATTCTACTTGGACTAAGTGACAGTTGGCCTGAGACATGGGGGAAGAGAAGTAGTAGATGAGGGCACAGGATGTGAAAAGACCTTATAGATGAAGGGGAATATAGTCCACTGCTGTTATTCCTGAATATTTACTACTGCTATTTGGATTTATTTTTATTGTATATTTCTTCTCTCACTTTTTAGAGTTTTGAAAGGAGAAAAGTTAGATAAACTGTCTTGAGCTAAGAAGCCTCAAGGAATAATCTGGGAAACATACAAAAAACAAAAAAGGATCAAACTTACATATCATAAATTGGAAAGCAATAAATACACTAATACCAAAAACATTATCATTGGGAGATGGACTTGTATATTTTCAGGTTTTTTTTATGAGTGTGGATTGCTTTTATAATAAAAAAATTCTTAAACTTTATTTTGTGGTTTGGCTTATATGTAAAAATGCAGAGTGTGTTAAATAGGTGAAGAGGAGTATACATTATGATTTTATAAAGATGTTAATATGTACTTGATGAAAATGACATACCACTAGTAGCAAAACCAACAAATGCAGTAGAAGAAAAATACTTGAGATTTCTTACCAGTGTCTCATGATAGAGTTGTTTTAAAGCTGTTACATAGTTCATAATTGGGAAAGATTTTAAATCTTTGTATCCTATAAATAGTGTTTTAAGAGTCACAGAAAACATTGAAGTGTCTGCAGAATAGGTTGTGTGTTTGAGAAGCAGGCAATTTAATTTAGCCAACTTTGGTATTTTATCAGGTGGAATTGTATTCAGCAAGTAACCTAAACCCAGACAAACAAATGCTTAAATAATTTAGAGAAAGCAATGTTTACATTTAATTTTAACTTTTCAAAGCTTAGGACATGGATGGTAGTTTTTTAATGTGCCATAAAGGACCCAGTCTTTGTCTTCCTGATTAACCATCCGCTTATGGCTTCTGACTTCATGATAATGAGGTGACTGTTGCAACTCTAGAAATTAATATTGTGATCCAGACAGGCAGAAGGAGGAAGGATATTCCAGTTGAGTTTGTCCCTTTTTATCAGAAGAAATACCATTCACAGAAACCTTACCCATTAGACTTTTCTTTACATACCATTGGCTGGAAACGTGTCACAGAACCATCTTCAACTACAAAGAAACTGAGAAATGAAGCTTTTGTTTTTAAAAGAGAGCTCATTGCTCTTTCGAGCAAAAGCAAGGTTCTGTGAATAAGGGACAGGGTGTGCATTGGTTGGGCAACTTGCTGTGTCAGCCACAAGAGTTACTTGCTTATAGATGGTAATGGAAGTCAAGAGTGTGATTAAGATTGTTCACAGGAGTATACAGAATAAGAAAATCAGTGAAAGAACCCTGAGGAACTTTAGTTTTGAAGGAACAGAGGAATACGTATTCTCAAAGGGCACTAAGGAATGACCATGGTGAGAAGGCAGTTACCTGGAGATCATAGTGTTACACAAGCCCAGGGAGATGGAAGAAGGCAGAATTTACATAGCCCTACGTGCTGCCGAGTCAAGTATGCAAGCACCAAGGTGTTACCTTGAGGTTTAGCGAAAGGAAGCCATTGGTGTTCCTGGAGAAAAGTTATTTTCAATGGTGGCCATGAGCTACGGAGTGAAAGAGGGATAAAGCAGTGACAGTGATAGCAAATGACTCTCAGAGGCAAACCGATTCTAACCTGAGGGACAGGGAAAGGAGAGAAGTGATTGGGGCCGGGACATGTGGGTGTGGGAAAGGTGATACGAGAGCATGGTTGAACTTTGAAGGTGTTTGAGAAAGGAGATTATAGAAAGATTTTATTTCCCGAGAGGTGGAAGGTGTGGAGGTCCAGAGCCCCGGCGGAAAGATAAGGTTGGAGGAAGGATTGATGTGTGGATACAGAGGGACTTTTGTAGCTTGGCAACAGCGAATAGGAGTGGTGGCCTTTGTCTTCTGTCTTCCCTGGGAAATGAGAAGGGCATCATCCTCTGTGTTGGAGAGAGCTGGCAGGCCTGTAGTCTGGAGAGGATGGACAAGATCATTGATAACATTGTAAAGAGTTTGGGAGAGTGAAAGGTGGGGAGTTGGGCTGCATTAAGAGCCTGGTCCCATGGTTCAAGAACATGCCTTGAATGGAGTTCAGTCCCACCAGTCTGCTCAGGACCATTATCTTACATTGAAAGGATTTTAAAAATTTTGGTTGACATTTTTGAGTGGTACCTAAGAACATTTTAGAAGTATTGAACCAAAATTTTATACAAAAAATAGTTAAGACATGTTTTTAATAGTTTTGTCTCTGAAACAAAGTATAATAATGACTGGCATTTGTTAAGGACGTGCTCTGACACAGACAAAATCTAAGCATATTCTCTGTGTTAGTTTGCAGTCTTTACGAGAAAGACTTATGAGGCAGGAATTATTGTTTGGTCTCCATTTTTTTTTTTAAAGATTTTATTTATTTATTTGTAAGAGAGAGAGAGTGAGAGCGAGCACAGGCAGACAGAGTGGAAGGCAGAGTCAGAGGGAGAAGCAGGCTCCCTGCGGAGCAAGGAGCCCAATGTGGGACTCGATCCCAGGACGCTGGGATCATGACCTGAGCCAAAGGCAGCTGCTTAACCAACTGAGCCACCCAGGTGTCCCTGGTTTCCATTTTTAAAGATAGCATAACCTCGGTTCAAATAATTTAAAATAGCCTGCTCTAGATCACATTTGAACTGCATCTCTTGACTCCAAAGTGGTCTTAATTACTCTTGTAGATTGAATCATTTGAAATTGCCTGTGATAAGGTAGTGAAAATGTATGGTTCATCCTAACATACTTAACAAAATATTTGCCAAGGTCAGTGGACTACTTTGTGCCAGGACTTACCCTAGGTATTTTAATTGCCATAATCTGTTGTAGCATTTAAAAATATTTATAGTCTTAATTATCCTGATTTTTAAAATTATCACAATATATCACATTAATGCTAATTTTTGAATAACATACTTAGTTTCCCTTAAATTTGAGTATATTTTGATAGTGATGTTAACTTTGCCTGACTATACCGACAAATCAGAATGGAGGTGGAGAGCTTCTGGGAATATTGGCAAAAATAAAGAAGAAAACAGACATTACAAATCTACTTTCTCACAACATGAATAAAACATAAAAATGAACTAAACTGTGATAGTTGTTAGCCTGCTTGTTTAATCTTCTTTTTAATACCACATTGTAAGCCAAACCATAAGATAAACAGCTTCTTTTAAAAACACTTTTCTTCTGATTATAAAAACAATCCATAGTCATAGAAAATCAAGTATATATAAAATCAAATATATACATATATTTGTATTCTTCACAATATCCAATTCAATAAATGGTAGTCACTAGAGAAATGTGGATTCATTTTTAATTCAGTAGGTTTCTGACTTGCTATGTACTTGTTGACTCATAATCAACCTGATCCTCTTCCATTTCTTCAGCTTGTTTTGGGTGAAGGGCAGGAATTTCTTTTCATTTCATCTCTGACTTGTGAACACCCACAGGTATCAGTCAGCGGTATTAATTAAAAGTAAATCACACACTCTCTCACTTCACTAATAAAATATTAGTTCTTAAGTTATATTCACATACTTCAGTTAAAAACTCCCATTTAAAATCTGAACTAAGAAATTGGAATTTTTTTTTCTCTGCATTAAAGTCTTTCTTAAGAGGATACAAGTTATGCCTATGGTAGTGTTTGGTTATTTACAAAGTTTGGGGAGGATATCTGGCCAACTTTTTTTGGCCTCTGTTAAGTCAGATTGCATGCATATTTGAAATACTTAGAAAGTGTTAGGCTAATTGTACACTCTATGTTGAAGACCTAATCTTAAACTGTATAGTCTGGTATTTTCATGTAACTTTTAGTTCAGGTTCAAGAATTCTTAAAAAAAAAGGCACTGACAATTAATTATGTGACCTAGAAAAATAATTTCCCCCAAGTTAATTGCACAAATTACTGTAGCCCTAAAAGGTTAATGATTGTCAAACATCTTTGATGCATAGAGCCTATTAAGTGCCAGTATCATTTGAATAAATAACTAGACTAGTCCTTCTTGGACAAATGGTCTTGTCCAGAGGACAGCAGTACACACGGCCCTTTTTTTATGTTTTAGAGGGACATTTTTTAAACCCTTCAGTGGAACAACTTAAATAAATTAATCTTAGGAGCCACAGTAGATTCTTATATTTCAAAATATAAGATAATAGAAGAGTTCATATTTCAAAAAGCAACTATGATCATTTATTATACACATTGTACTTTATAGAACTAAAGTTTATAAATAGATTTCATTTTTGTATTTTATACAAACTTAGCTTAGGCCTTAAATAATTAGATAGAATTAATGCACAATTATCACTGTGCATATCTGATATGAAACTTCTTTTATAGCTGATCATTCCCTGCATATTTTCAGACCACAATGCTCTAAAGCTAGAACTCAACCACAAAAGGAAGTTTGAAAAGAACCAAAATACATGGAGACTAAACAGTATCCTTCTAAAGAATGAATGGGTCAACCAGGAAATTAAAGAAGAATTGAAAAAAATCATGGAAACAAATGATAATGAAAATACAACGGTTCAAAATCTGTGGGACACAACAAAGGCAGTC
>NC_081567.1:2457184-2501899 GCF_022355385.1 Mustela nigripes
GGTACACAACCTAACCCTACACCTAAAGGAGCTGGAGAAAGAACAAGAAAGAAACCCTAAGCCCAGCAGGAGAAGAGAAATCATAAAGATCAGAGCAGAAATCAATGAAATAGAAACCAAAAAAACAATAGAAAGTTTTAATATTTTAATATTGACTATTAAATAACATTAACATTACTATTACTTAAAGTTTAGCATTTAAAAATAAAATATATATATTTTAAACTTTGTCTTTTAATCTTTTTATACTTTTCAGTGTTTTGTAGTCAACAATAGGTTCCAAAAGAGTTAACTTGAATAGTGCTTATTTTCAATAGCCATATATCCTGAAGAATTGTGTGAAGAATACTAATTTCTCTAGGAGATGGTTTCTCAAAAAGGATTCCGTGGTTCAATAAATATGGGAAAGACTACATGCTGTGTGCTTTTAGAAGTGTCACAATTTACATTAATATACTGAAAGATCTGAGAAAATCTAGAGGGAACAAATAAATCAATTTAACATTGTCTCATCTAGTGTTTCCCAAAAATACTTGATGACAGAAATTCTTGTTTCACATAATAACTTATGAACATCCTAAGCTCTCGCTATGACCTTGTGTTCCATAACCACTTTGGGACATACTATTATAAGCTATAGTTCTCCTTCCCAGATCTTGAACCCCAACATTCAAATGTAGCAGATAGCTTATCTGCTATACTTACACATACACTTAGATAAGCCCACCTGTATAAATGAATAGACACATTTATAAGGGTAGATGCACACATATGTGGATAAATGTACACATATGCACATGTATTTAATCCATATGATATCTGCAATGTTTGGCATGTAGTCAAATCAGAATATATTTGTTGAGTAAATGGATGAAAAAATCTTACCAGTCCATGGCATATTCCCAACGGCCTTCTTCATGATGCAGAAAACCACACCATAGCCTCAACAAGGTGTGCAATTCACAAGTATGTAGATGGATATGATCTTTTTAGGGACACCTGATACATTATGGACAGACTACCATCAGTTTTTCACACCTTTTCAGTATTAAGTGTGTCAGAAGGAAAAGCCCTGGATTTTGGGTCAGGACATCCAGTACAATGCCTACATTGTACCATTTTCCATCCATGTGATTTTAGACAAGTTGCAGATTTTCTCTAAGCTTCAGTTTTTCTCATCGATGAAGGAAAATAATACTTACCTTGTAGTATTATTGGAATATAATGTAATACATGGAATGTATTAAAACTTTAATTACTTGGAAATAATGCTGTGAATGCTTATTGATCCCGATATGGCATAACACTCTATTAAAAAAAATGTGGTTAACCTAACATTTTTATTTCACGTATATGTTGGATAAGAAAACAGTATATTTTCGAAGATAATTTTTTTTTAAGATTTTATTTATTTATTTGGCAGACAAAGATCACAAGTAGGCAGAGAGGCAGGCAGAGAGAAAAGAGGAAGCAGGCTCCCTGATGAGCAGAGAGCCCAATGCAGGGCTCGATCCAAAGACTTTGGGATCATGACCTGAGCCGAAGGCAGAGGCTTTAACCCACTAAGCCACACAGGCGCCCCTCGAAGACAATTTTGAATTATGAACATAAAAATATATTTTTCTGATTAGTGGAGAATAATGAATGGACTTTTCCATTCTTGTTTAAAAACTTAAAACCTGGGGTGCTTGGGTGGCTCAGTCGTTAAGCCTCTGCCTTCAGCTCAAGTCATGATCCCAGGGTCCTGGGATGGAGCCCTGCATCCATCTCCCTGCTCGGCATGAGGCCTGCTTCTCCCTTTCCCACTCCCCCTGCTTGTATTTCCTCTCTCACTGTGTCTCTCCGTCAAATAAATAAATAAAATCTTAAAAAACAAATAAACCTAAAACCTTCCTCTAAAGCTTCTGAAAACTAAAAATGCCTCAAGAGTAGTATCATTATGATTTTAACCTAAGATCCTTTTCACTTGTTGATCTCTCTGCCTGGAATGTTGTTCTATACATGGTTATGGGCTGCTTTGCCTTTCTTCGCTGACCACCTAAAAACTGTCCCTGTAGGTATCTCTTTATCCCTCTGCCCTGCTTTACTTTTTTCCTTCATAATTCTTGATCACTATCAAACATTTATTCTATATATTTTTATAAGGTGAAATAAAGGTCACACTATGAATATTAGTAAGGTATTACAATATTCTGTAATTCTGAATTTTAACGGAATTTTCTTTGAAGCAAATATGTTTTTGGTTGTATAGTTTTTCATACCTATTATTTTAGTGCCTTAGAACTAATCCAACTGTTACTTACTTCTGTAAAATTCTCCAGTAGAATTTATATCAAAATACATGTGCTCTTCTTCCCTTTCTGCATGGATATCTCTGTCCCTTCATGAAGGAAGTAATGGAAAAAATGTTACATATTTTCATTAGCCAGTAATATTAAATAAACAATGAGAAAATATTTCTCCTGACACATTGAGTTGGTAATAATAGGAAATAATAGAGCTACTTATTTTAAAATTATATTGATAACTTCCAAAAATACTCTGTAGTAGGAATAACATAGGAATAACACTCCTTTTATGCATTAGCATCCTGTAAAATTTTGATAGTAACATTTTATCATGTAAAGTCACTGATATTTGAAGATGTGGAACATTTGGTTTTCCATTGTATGTCTTAGAAATGTATTGTGTTTTTTGTGGTGGTACTTTTAGAACTATGCAGAGTATTATTTTGGGTATCAAAATAATAGAATAGAATAGAATAACACTTTGGGTAGAAATTTTT
Organism: Mustela nigripes; assembly: GCF_022355385.1. Lineage (NCBI taxonomy): Eukaryota > Metazoa > Chordata > Mammalia > Carnivora > Mustelidae > Mustela > Mustela nigripes. The sequence goes on from NC_081567.1 coordinate 2,459,970, forward strand.
TCGTTTTTAAAGGGTTAGGGTTAAGGTTTTGTAAGAACATGATTTAGCTTTATATAGCTTCATGACAGACCTCTGCAATAATTTTTAAAACATCCTCATCTTTTAAAAATACTTTGTTGAGGGGGGTGGTGGTGCCTGGGTAGCTCAGTCAGTTTAGTATCAACTCTTGATTTTGGCTTAGGTCATGATCTCGAGGTCGCGAGATCAAGTTCTGTGTTGGGCTGACTCTGTGTTGGGCATGGAGCCTGCTTCGGATTCTGTCTCTCCCTTTGCCATCGCTGACCTCCCTTCTCCCTGTCCCCACCCCTTGCATGTATACCCTTTCTTTTTGTCAAAATAAAAAAATGTTCAGTGTTCGAAGAGTCATCTAGATGGAGTGTCTAATTTTTCTTAGGTCCTTCATGATGTTCAGATTGTTCTGCATGTTCTCTGTTAAGGCATTTTTCTCTTTCTCCAGAGGTAAACTCTTTTGAATGTCTATAAGTATGTTCCTTCAGGAGCTATGTCCAGTCCACTCATTCACTATTTGCAAGGAAACGCTTCTTTCCTAATGAAAATTAAACTCAGACCTTCCAGTTTGGTTTTCATGGCTTAGAGTCAGTCCTAGGGACTCCCATTTCTTTTGGGCTTTCTGTCAATTACAACTGCTACCACCATGTGGCTAGTGAAAATATGTAGCATTTTTTCCGTTACTTCCTTCATGAAGGGACAGAGATATCCATGCAGAAAGGGAAGAAGAGCACATGTATTTTGATATAAATTCTACTGGAGAATTTTACAGAAGTAAGTAACAGTTGGATTAGTTCTAAGGCATTAAAATAATAGGTATGAAAAACATGCTACCATGTTTATCTTTTGGGAGAGAATTTGTTGGTCCCTTTTAACACTTTGACCCAAAAGGTTTTCCAAAAGGAAACACCATATCTCATAATTGAGACAAGGCTGTAGTGTTCAAAGACATTTTAAGGAATACTACATAGTGATGAAGGGATGAACACCCAGAGAGAACTCCAAATAATGAATTTAGGTCTTCCAATTTGAGAGCTAAGGCATATTCACCTTCAGTTATTTCACACTCCTGATTGGACATAAGTGCCTTTTTGCATTTAAGAAAAAGTTTCCCGGTTGAACGTGTATTTTCTCTGTGGTGACAGATAACAGAGACTTGTCCTTTTTAGGCACATGCCTCCTTCTCCATGCTGGGCCAGCTTTGGCCAGTGTGCATGGTGCCCAGCATGATTTCCACTGCCAGTCATGACTGCAACCTGAACACTTTTGTGCGGAGCTCATGCGTATGTTGTGGCCCCACATTGGGGTCATTTAGGTTTTTCCATCTGTCCTTTTGCCTTCAAAAGACACAGACTACCTTTAACCAACCCCTCCACCAACCAAGATTGCTTGCTTTTAGAGGACCCTCATCTACTCAAAGCAGGTATGGGTCACTTGTCTTGTCCTACCTCCCCGCAGGGTTTCACTCTCATGGTGCATGTTTCATATCTGAAGCCCTCTCCTTTTTGGCAGTGAGCACTAGAAACAACCTCAACTTTCTGCTAAGACTGTCTCCTAACCAAAATAGAATAGAATCTAACACCCGACAACACCATGCAAGAGCTGTATATGCTAGTCACTGTGGAAATTTTATCCTACATCAGGTCTCGGTATTTTGAAGGTAAATGTTGGTTTTTACTTTTGTGTTTGCAAAAATATGTAGCTTAGACAGCTACAGTAAAATACTGTAGACTGGGTGTCTTAAACAGCAACATTTATTAACTCATACTTCAGGAGGCTCAATCAAGGATCAAGGAGCTAGAAGGTTCAGTGTCTAATTAAGGCCCTCTTCCTGGTTTGCAGACTGCCATCTTCTTACATATTTACTTACTTATTAAAAGATTTATTTATTTGAGAGAGCAAGAGAGGGAGAGAGCAGGTGTTTGCATGCATGAGTTGGGGGAGGAAGGGCAGTGGGAGAGGCAGAAGCAGGCTCTCCACTGAGCAGGGAACCTGATGTGGGGCTTGATCCCAAGGATTGGGATCATGACCTGCGCAGAAGGCAGATGCTTAATCGACTGAGCCACCCAGGCACCCCGCAGCCTGCCATCTTCTTGATGCATCCCCACATGGTGGAGAGGGAGATCATCTCTTTTGTGTCTCCTCTTATAAGGGCCCTAATCACATTCATTAGGGCTCCACCCTCATGAGCTAATTATCTCCCAAAGGCCTCACCTCCAAACAGCATCACCCGGGGGAATAGAGGTTCAGTATATGAATTTTAGGGGGACAGAAACTTGTCATCCATAGCAAGAACTATATTGCTTAATAAAGCTTGATAAAGTCCATGCATTTTTATTATGTGCTGCAAACTAGTCTGAGAATTTTGCATATTGGAATTGAGTCCTTATAACAATGCTGCATAATAGCTAGTATCATAATACTTAATCTTACATGCAGATAAGGAAACTGTGTGACATGGGAAATAGATAACTTCCACAGGGTTGCCTGGCTGTTAAGTGGGAGAGCCGTATTCAAACCCAAGCTGTTTGGCTCCGTAGCTCACAGTATAAACCACTGTGTTCCTATAAATATATATTGCCCTAGGTTGATTCTGTATTTATACTTTAATAGAAGGGCTTGGGACTGGAAACCTGGAGACTCTGGCTGTGTGACTAGACCACATTTGTGATTCTGGCAGGGTAGCTTCTTTGATCCTCAGTTATTTCAGGTATAAAACAGGCAGTTGTACAACGTTGATTAAATTCTCTTCTCATTCGCTTTGATTGTGGTATTTTTAAAAAATTTTTGATTGTACTATGTTTTTATATAGGCTCTAAGCTTCAGTGGTCTCTACCAGCCACAGAGTCCCATCTCTCAAGTGCTATGTGACTGAAGAAAGGAAGAAGAATGTTATTAAACCTCATTTTAAAAAATGGTTTGAGGTTTTCAACTATGAAATGCGGGCTTTCTTTTTATAATACCCATCATACAGGTAATGAGTATTATTGAATGGTAGGTGTAGTTTGAAACATGTTTTTTAGACTTTAATGAAGGTAAGATATTAAAAATTAGTTCTTATTAATTTTTTAAAATTTCAAATAATTTTATACATGCTATATGTATGTGTACATCTATCATATATAATGTAATATTTTATGAAACATGAAACCTCAGTTTAAATGAGGGATTTCTATCATATTCATTTGACACATGCTTTTTGAATACCTACTATGTGTCAGGCACTTTGCTTGAGGATAGAGTATAGAAAGGATAAAGAGAAGGTAACTTGCCCAAATGGAGTTTTACATTCCACTAGTAAAGGCAGCTGATAAGTAGGTACAGAAATCAGTGGATAAAATCAACAGAAGGTGTGATACCTCCTTGGCAAGAAATAGCAAGAAACAGCTGTGTTAGAGAATCATTGCTGTGACAGAGGTAGGGTCAACTTATAAATAGGGATGTTTGGGAGGCCTCTCCGAGGCAGTGGGTTTAACCAAAAGCTGACAGAGGAATAAGAAGGATCCAGCTCTGGGAGGACTGTGGGTGAGGTACAGGAAGGGATGGGAGGGAGGAATAGCATTCTTGTACAGTCTGAAAGATTGAAAATGGCTACCAAAGTTGCCCAGGTTCTAATCCCTGGAACCTGTGAGTGCTACCTTCAGTACTGAAAGGAACTGCATAGGTGGCTGAGGGTGCTGAAATGGTGAGATTATCCTTAAGTATAAATGCCCTTAGAAGAGGGAGAGAGAGAATTGACTTGAGAAGAGAAGAAGGCCACGTGACCCAAAAACAGAAGCAAGAGTTGGAGAAGATGGTACACCTCTCACTTCAAAGATGAATGAAAGGGTGATGAACCAAAGAATACAGATCTGAATGCTGGAAAAGGCAAGGAAATGGATTCTCCCCTAGAGGTTCTAGAGGGAGTGCAGCTCTGCCCACACTTTAACTTTACCCCTCTTATGCTTGTGTTTTGGATTTCTGGCCTCCAGAACTGTTAAGAGAACAAATTTCTGTCGTTTTAAACTGTACATTTGTGGTAATTTGTTATAGCAAAAATGGAAGAGTAATACAGATTTTGGTACCAGAAGTGGGGTGCTATTATAACACCTAAAAATGTGGAAGGGACCTTGGAAATGGTCATTGACTAGAGGATTGAATTTTGTGGTGCATGCCTGGGAAAAAACCTAGGCTGCCTTGAATGGACTGTTGGTAGAAATAAATAGGTTCAAGGCTCTGATGCTTAGGTCTCAGAAGGAAATGAACTTAAAAAAAATTTTTTATGGGGCACCTGGGTGGCTCAGTGGGTTAAAGCCTCTGCCTTCGGCTCAGGTCAAGATCTCAGGGTCCTGGGATGGAGCCTGCATTGGGTTCTTTGCTCAGCAGGGAGCCTGCTTCCCTTCCTCTCTCTCTGCCTGCCTTTCTGCCTACTTGTGATCTCTGTCAAATAAATAAATAAAATCTTTAAATAAAAAAAATTTTTACTTTATTTATTTTCAGTGTTCCCAAATTCATTGTTTATGTACCACACCCAGTGCTCTGTACAATACGTGCCCTCCATAATACCCACCACCAGGCTCACCCAACCGCCCAGCCCCCTCCTCTCCAAACCCCTCAGTTTGTTTCTCAGAGTTCACAGTCTCTCATGGTTCGTCTCCTCTTCCGATTTCCTCCAATTCCCTTCTCCTCTCCATCTCCCAGTGTCTTCCTGTTATTCCTTATGCGCCACAATAAGTGAAACCATATGATAATTGACTCTGCTTGACTTATTTCACTCAGCATAACCTCCTCCAGTCCCGTCCATGTTGATACAAAAGTTGGGTATTAGACAGGCATCACAATTCCAGACTTCAAGATCTAGTACAAAGCTGTCATCATCAAGACAGTATGGTATTGGCACAAAAACAGACACATAGATAAATGCAACAGCATAGAGAGCCCACAAATAGACCCTCAACTCTGTGGTCCACTAATCTTCGACAAAGCAGGAAAGAATATCCAATGGAAAAAAGACTCCTCAACAAACGGTGTTGGGAAAATTGGACAGCCACATGCAGAAAAATGAAACTGGACTATTTCCTTACACTACACATGAAAATAGACTCAATATGGATGAAGGACTTCAATGTGAGAAAGGAATCCATCAAAATTCTTGAGAAGAAAACAGGCAGCAACCTCTTCAACCTCAGCCACAGCAACTTCTTCCTAGGAACATTGCCAAAGGCAAAGGAAGCAAGGGCAAAAATGAACATTGGGACTCCATCAAGATCAAAAGCTTTTGCAAGCAAAGGAAACAGTTAACAAAACCAAAAGACAACTGACAGAATGGGAGAAGATATTTGCAAACGACCTATCAGACGAAGGACTAGTATCCAGAATCTATAAAGAGCTTATGAAACTCAACACCCAAAGAACAAATAATCCAATCAAGAAATGGGCAGAGGACATGAACAAACATTTCTGCAAATGTTTGTGGATAAAATGGATAAATGTCTGCAAAGAAGACATCCAGATGGCCAATAGACACATGAAAAAGTGCTCCATATCACTCGGCCTCAGGGAAATACAAATCAAAACCATAATGAGACACTACCTCACACCAGTAAGAATGGCTAAAATTAACGAGTCAGGAAATGACAGATGTTGGCGAGGATGCAGAGAAAGGGGAACCCTCCTACACTGTTGGTGGGAATGCAAGCTGGTGCAACCACTCTGGAAAACAGCATGGAAGTTCCTCAAAAAGTTGAAAATAGAGCTACCCTCTGAGCCAGCAATCACACTTCTGGGTATTTACCCTAACGATACAAATGTAGGGATCCTAAGGGGCACGTGCATCCGAATGTTTATAGCAGCAATGTCCACAATAGGTAGGAAAAGAGTAAATGAAACAAGATGGGACTGAGGGGGAGACAAACCTCCCGAGATTAAGAGACACTTAATCTCACAAAACAAATTGAGGGTTGAGGGGGGAGGAGGGTAGGAAGAGGGTGGTGGGGTTATGGACACTGGGGACATTGGGGTGGGTATGTGCTGTGGTGAGTGCTGTGAAGTGTGTAAACCTGGCGATTCACAGACATGTACCCCTGGGGCTAATAATACATTATATGTTCATAAAAAAATTATAAAAAAAGTTGGGTATTCATCCTTTCTGTTGGAGGCATAATACTCCATTGTAGATATGGACCATATCTTCTGTATCCGTTCGTCTGTTGAAGGGCATCTTGGCCCTTTCCACAGTTTGGCGACTGTGGCAATTGCTGCTGTGAACATTGGGGTACAGATGGCCGTTCTTTTCACTACATCTGTATCTTTGGGGTAAATACCCAGTAGTGCAATTGCAGGGTCATAGTGTAGTTCTATTTTTAATTTCTTTTTTTTTTTTTAAGATTTTTATTTATTTATTTGACAGAGATTACAGGTAAGCAGAGAGGCAGTCAGAAAGAGGAGGAAGCAGGCTCCCTGCTGAGCAGAGAGCCCGATGTGGGGCTCGATCCCAAGACCCTGGGATCATGACCTGAGCCGAAGGCAGAGGCTTTAACCCACTGAGCCACCCAGGCGCCCCCTATTTTTAATTTCTTAAGGAATCTCCACACTGTTTTCCAAAGTGGCTGCACCAACTTGCATTCCCACCAACAGTATAAGAGGAACTTATTATTGGAAACTGGGGGAAGCAGATTTTTAATAAATTTGCAGAAAGTTTAGTTGAATTATGTTCTGTGGTTTTATGGAAAGCAGAAAGTACAAGTGATGAATTTGAATACCTGAGGACATTTTTAAGTCAGGTGTTGAAGGTACTGTTCATGTCTTCTTTTTTCTTTTATTTTTTGCTCAAGTATAATTAACATACAATGTTACATTAGTTTCCAGTATACAATATAGTGATTCAGCCATTCTGTATATTTCTCACTGCTCATGAAGATAAGTATACTCTTAATCCTCGTTATCTATTTCACACATTCCTGCTGCCTACCTCCCCTCTGGCAACCACCAGTTTGTTCTCTATATTTAGGAGCCTGTTTTGTTTCTTAAATTCTACATATGAGTGAAATATGGTATTTGTCTTTCTCTGACTTACTTCACTTAGCATTATGCCCTTTAGGTTCATCTGTGTTGTTGCAAATGGAAGATTTCATTCTTTTATGTGGCTGAGTAATATTCCATTGTATATGTGTGTGTGTGTGTATAATATATATGTATGTATGTACCTATATATATGTGTGTGTGTGTGTATTTATATACCAAATTTTCTTTATCCATTTACCTGTCAATGAACAGTTGGGCTGCTTCCATACATTGGCTATTATAAATAATGCTGCAGTAAACATGGGGTGTACGCATCTTTTGGAATTACTGTTTTTGTTTCTTTGGGTAAATACCCAATAGTGTGATTGCTGGATCATAAAGTGATTTCTGTTTTTATTTATTTTTTTTTTTAAATTTTTATTTTTTCTACAGAGAACAAGCAGAGCAGGGGGAGGTAAGGGCAGAGGTAGAGGAGGAGAGAGAATCCTCAATCAGAGTTCCTGCTTAATGCAGAGCCTGACATGGGGCTCAGTTCCAATACCCTGAGATCGAGCCTAAAGCAAGAGCCAGATGCTTAATGGACTGAGCCACTTAGGTACCAGTTTTTAATTTTTTGAGGAGCTTCCATGCTGCTTTCCACAGTGGCTGCACAAATTTTCATTCCTACCAGTGGTGCAGGAGGGTTTCTTTTTTTCCACAAACTCATCAACACTTGTTATTTCTCGTGTTCTTTTATTTTAGCCTTTTTGACAGGTATAGAGTTGTATCTCATTGTGGTTTTAATTTGCATTTTCCTGAGGCTTGATAATGCTGAGCATCTTTTCATGTGTCTTTTGACCATCCGTCTGTCTGGAAAAATGTTTATTCAGGTCCTCTGCCCATTTTTATTTGGATTATTATTTTTCTGTGTTGAGTTGTGTAAGTTCTGGATATTAACCCTTTATCTTCTATGTCATTTACAAACATATTCTCCCATTCAGCAGGTTGTCTTTTTGTTTTGTTGATGGTTTCCTTCACTGTGCAAAAGCTTTTTATTTTGGTGTAATTTAATTTTACTTTTATTTAACTTACTGTAGGAGACATATCTAGAAAAATGTTTTTATAGCTGATGTCAAAGAAATTACTGCCTGTGTGTTTTTCCAGGAATTTTATGGTTTCAGGTGTCATATTTAGGTTTTTAGTTCATTGTTTAGTTTATTTATACGTGTGGTATAAAAAGGTGGTCCAGTTTCGTTCTTTTGCATTTGGCAGTGCAGTTTTCCCAGCACCTTTTAAGAGATCATCTTTTCCCCACTGGATATTCTTGCCTCCTTTGTTTTAGATTAATTGACTAAAAAGCTTAGGTTTATTTCTGGACTCTGTTGTGTTCATTTGATCTGTGTTTTGATCTTTGTGCCAGTACCATATTGTTCTGATTATTACAGCTTTGTAGTATATCTTGAAATCTGGCATTGTGATACCTCCAGCTTTGTTGTTCTTTCTCAGGATTGCTTTGGCTATTCCAGATCTTTTGTTGTACCACACAAATTTTAGGATTATTTGTCCTATGTCTGTAAATCATATGGTTTTTATCCTTTCTCTTGTTAATGTGAGGTATGAGATTGATTGATTTGTAATATTGAACCACCCTTGCATCCTGGGAATAAATCTCACTTGATTGTGGTGAATGATTTTTTAAGGTATTGTTGGATTTGTTTTTCTAATAATTTGTTGAGGATTTTTGCATCCATGTTCATCAGGGTGATTAGCCTCTAGTACTGTGTGTGTGTGTGTGTGTGTGTGTGTGTGTGTGTGTATTTATGCATGTGTGTGTCTAGTGTTTTTTTCTGGTTTTGGTATCAGGGTAATGCTGGCCTTGTAAAATGGATTAGGAGGTTTTCCCTTTCTCTCCTATTTTTGGGAATAGTTTGAGAAGACCTAGAAGACTAGGTATTAACTCTTTAAATATTTGGTTGAATTCACCTATGAAGCCATCTGGCCCTGCACTTTTATTTCTAATTGTTGGTTATGGTAAAATACAGGAAGAAATTCTGCCTGTGGAGTACAGCCTCAGTGCATGCCTGAGAGTCCTAGTGTGCCTCTTCTGACAGCCTGCCTACAGAACATACTTTGAGTAGCAAGGTTGTAGAGAATCGTATTTTTTTAGTGTTAAACATATGTCATATGTACAAGAGTTTGTATTTGCTCCTCAGCTTTCAAAATGTTTACTACTGACAGTGACTTAACTGATCTAATTAAAATTGTCTAAGTCTGTATATAAGAAAGTGTGTATTCTCTTATTTTAGAAACTTTATTTGACATGTATCCTGTACTGAGTTAAACAGTGTTCCCCTAAATTCACGTTTACCTGGAACTTGTAATTGTGACCATACCTGGACATAAGGTCTTTGCAGCTCTAATCAAGTTGAGATGAGGTCATACATGATCAAGTGGTCCCTAATCCAATGACTGATGTCCTTATATGGATGAGGGGAATTTGGACACTGTGACAAACAGGGAGCATGCCATGTGAAGGTAGAAGCAGAGGTCAAAGTTGTGCTGCCACCAGCTAAGGAGCACCAAGGATTGTTGGCAGCCACCAGAAGGTAGGAGAGAGGGATGGAACAGATTGTTCCTCTGAGATCTCAAGAAGGAACCAACCCTGTTGACCTCTTGATCTTGGGAGTTCAGGTCCCCAGAACTATGAGAGAATAAATTTCTGTTGTTTTAAGCCACCCAGTTTGTGGTGTTTTGTTATGGCAGCCCTAGGAAATGAATACATCTTCTAGCAAGTAAAAAATAGATAATGGACTCTAGCAAATTTAAAAAAACAAAAACAAAAATGGAAAAATGTCACTTTTTCATAGCATCAGTGTTTACTATGGCTGCTTTTCAAATTTGGAGTTCTGGAAGTTTAAATTAACTACCATAGCTCTTTGGTAATTCCTAACCTTTTGCTCCAGGTAAGATTTAGAGTGGAGTAAAAACATCTTGAACACAGAATCAACATTAATATCAAACTGAGAAGGGACAAGAAAGAACAAGAAGGAAGTTTGCAGAAAGTGGTGCCAGGTCTTCTGCGATTTGTTTCTTTACTTGTAATTTTTGCCCTGGGCTGGCAGGGAAATAATAGATGGACTCTACAGAAGTCAACTCTTAAAAATGATTTTTCTATCATTCTTTTCCTCTGTCCTATCAACCCCACATGACCTTTTTTTTCCCCTTGTGTAGGACTTAGAAATGCACTTGGAATCTAAGCAGTTGCTTATAGCAATACCAGAAGTAAAAGGATGCCTTATTTTGTGGAATAGAATTGTCTCTGGAAATTTTGCTTTAAAGTACATTCAGAAGTTATTTTTTCCTTTTAGTTTTTCTGCTGTAAAATAAAATATTTTTTTCCTGTAAAAAATAACTGAACCCAGAATGTATTTTAAAAATTATTTAAATGTGGATAAATGTATTCTATTAGTAAATGATAGAAATATTTAAAAGAGTATTTATGATATATTCACAATAGCAAAATATACTATAAAGTTAAAAAAACACAAGTCCTTTAAAGAGGTATAAAAAGAGACATAAATAAATGCACCGATGTTCCACATTTACAATAGAAGATATCAATATGATAGCAATGGCTCTTGTTCCTACTTTATTTCATAAATTCAGTTCCAGTCAATAACTGAATACTTTTAACATTTTTCAGCACAGACAATTTTAAACTTTGCAAAAGATAAAGAGAATAGTTTAACGAACCCCATGTGCCCATCACCCAGCTTTGACAGTTACCAGCATTTTGGCAATCTTGTTTTAGCGCCGGGAATTTAAGGAGAGAATGTGTTGTTTTATATTCCTGGAAAATTTTACAGTTTTATTTATTTATTTGAGAATGCATGTGCAAGTGGGGGGGTAGGTGTGGGAGAGGAGCAGAGGTAGAGTGAACAAGCTGACTCTTCCCTGAGCATGGAGCTCCATGCGGGGATTGATCTCATGAATCTCAGATCATTCCCTGACCAACACCAAGAGTTAGACACTTAACCTACTGAGCCACCCAGGGGCTCCTTCTTGGAGAATTTTAAAACAGGTCCAGAGATTGTCTTGCCATTTTTACCTGTAATTGTTTTACCTGCAATCTCTAACTTAGTACTTATTTTTCGAAGACATTAACTACTAATCCATTATTTTACCTAAATAATATGTCATCTAATTTTCCATCTGTATTCAGATTTCTCAGGTTGTCTCTAAAAAAGCTTCTTATAGTTTTACTTGGATATAGATGTAAACACAGTCCTTACATTAGGATTTTTAAGTTCCTAAGCCTCTTTTATAATGGTCCCCCCATTTTTATTTTATGCAGTTGATTTGTTGGGTATGTGTATGTTTAAGTGTGTGTATGTGTTCCAGTGGTGTGAACCTCATACCTCTCTTCCACTTGAGGCTTTAGCATCTACTGATGATTAGTGCCCCAAATCATTATTTACTTGGGGGTTGAAAAACCGTACATTTCTAATTATGTCATTCTTATACTTTAACTAGATAGAATTCTTTATAGATCTTATCCATCATCAGCTATATAGGTACCCTGAAATAGTTTATACTAGAAAGACAGGATAAATGCTTGATTTTTTTTTTTTTTTCCTTGCATCAGTTTTCAGAGTAATGAGCTGATGTCTGTTTGGCTATTTACTGTTGCATAAAAAATTACCTCGAAACTCAGGGGGGCATAAAACAACTGTTTTATTATATGTCATGACTTGATAGGTCAGACATTTTGGAAGGCTTGACTGGCAGTTTTGTCTTCTGTGGAAGAAGATGTTCAGCTGGTGGATGGGTGGGTCTGGAAGGTCTAAGATGGTTGCACTCCCATGTCTGGCATCTTGATAAGGATAGATAGAAGTGTAGGCTCACCTGGGACTGTTGATCAGAGAGTCTGTACATGTCCGCTCAGGCATGGTAGGTCAGAACAGTTGGACTTCTTCCGTGGCAGCTGAGAATTCCTGGAGAAGGAAAGAATTTGAAGCCATCTTTAATTTGCCATGATATCCTAGTAGATTCTACTGAGGAGCAATGATTTAAAAAAATTTAATATCTTTATTGATTCATGAACTTTTATATATTTGAAGTCTTTAAACTGTTTTACTAGTTTTATTGATACTCAAATTGTCACATTATTGGCCAATTGAGGCTCCCTTAAGTTAGATCTTGTGGCCTTTTGATACAACTTCATTATTATTTTTGTGATTAAAAATATATATTGATGTACAGTTGCTGGGCAGCATTGCCAGTATTTCCAAACTACTCTGTCATTCCAAAGAGCAAGTCTGTAGCCATTTAAGCAATAATTCCCCATTCCCTCCTCCACAAACCTCTGTGAATTTGCCTATTCTAGATATTTTATATAAGTGGAATCATACACTATTTGTCCTTTTGCAAGTGGCTTATTTCCGTGATCATAATGTTTTCAAGGCTCATCTTAAATAAGATCATGTTAAGGTTCATCCGTATTGTAGAGTATATCAGAATTTCATTCCTTTTTAGCCTGAAGTTCCATTGTATGTATATACTATATTTTGTGTATGCCCATTCATCTGTTGAGGGACACTTGGGTTATTTATACCTTTTGACTATTGTGAATGATGCTGTGATGAGCATTAGCATACAAATATGAGCCCCTGTTTTTAATTTTTGAAGTATACACCTAGGAGTGAAATTGCTCATTCATAGGGTAATTTTATGTTTAGTTTTACAAAGAATTGCCAAACTGTTCTTCACAGAAGCTACACCATTTTCCATTCCTACTAACAGTATATGATGGTTCCAGTTTCTCTGTGTCCTTGCTGACACTTCCTTTTTTTCCAGTTTGGACACCTATTATTTATTTTTCTTTTCTAAGTTCTCTGGCTAGAACTTTCAGGAAAGTGTTGTGTAACTGGGCATCCTTGTCTTATTACTGATCTTAAAGGGAAAGCTTTCAGTCTTTCACCCTTGAGAATGATGTTAGCTGTGGGTTTTTTTTGTAAACGTGCTTCATCATTCTGTGGAACTTGCCTTTTATGCCTACTTTTTTTTGGTAGTATTTTTATCATGAAGGGATATTGGATTTTACCTAATGCTTTTTCTTGTCAGTTGTGATCATGTGGTTTTATTCTTTTGTTCTATTAATGTGGTGTTACATTGATTGATTTTCTTAGCTTGAAACACTCTTACATTCCTGGGTAAATCCAATTTGGTCACGATATGTAATGATGCTTAATATGCACTTAGGTTTGGTTTGTTAGTATGAGACCCTCATTCTTTTTTGACAGTTTTGTTACTCCTAGAATAATAAGTTGTCTTAGTTTCACCTTGCATGTTTCATGACTAGCCCTGGAATCAGTGATTTCTGAAAATAATCCTGCTCCTTTTAGTGGAAACAATATTTAGAAGCCACAATAAGGGTTATTGCTTTTTGGTGTTTGCCAAGGTCAGAGTTAGGAATACATATAAATACATACATATCTGTGAAATCATAGACACATGCACACATATATAGTCATAGTAATATGATAATACACTATACATTTATTTTAAATTAAGTGAAAAACGGAGGCTCCTAATTCAAATGGAAGATTACTAGAGATGCTTTGATTTTGTATTGGTATCCCTTTCCTCTTTGGCTGCAAATCCGGCTTCCTTATTACACTACTCATTTGATTCATCCTGATATAAGAATAATAGTTAAAAAATAACAGTACCAGTATTTCTAGTTACAAAAAGTCTAGATATGCTATTTAACATTTCTTTGCAGTTCTTTGCCTCCCTCGCCATCTTAGGCTATATCCCTGTGGAGAGAGGTGCAGTTAAAATTGAGTGTTTTACGGTAACTTGTAATGGTTTTCTCTGCGTGGTTATACTATCAACTTGATGTATAGTTCAGTTCATTTTCTGTTTCAGGAATTGCCTTTCCTTCGTTTTTATTTAATTTTTGGAAATTACATGCTATTACATAGTTTCAATGTCTCTATTTTAAGACAGAATATATAGAAAGATCAATCCATGTCCCTTTTTATTTTTTTAGTTTCTTCTTTATTCTCTCAAAAATACTGACTATGAACACGTACTGCCTTTTTCATTTTCACTTAACAATAAGCAAAACAATATGTACATGATATGGAGATCTCTCTCCATAGTAGTTTGTGGAGGTTGTCCTTATGCCTTTTGTAACTGTACAGTACTAATCCAAGAGGTGTTCTTTACATGTGGTTTGACAGACTTCCTAAAATTCACATAGTAGAGAGCCTTGAATAGCCACAGAGGAAAGATTGTACCTTACTAGTTTTCAACACTGGTTATAAAATTTATTATGTAAAAGCATGTTTTTGGTAGAGGGATAGAAAATAGATCAGTGGAAGAGGACAGAGAGCCAGAACAATACTCACATAAATGTGGGAACTTCATGCATAATAGAAATGGCATCACAGTGTCACTGGGAGCAATAATGATCTGTTTTATAAATTATGGCAAGACACTTGGCCATTGATATTAATAAAGATAAAAAATTAGATCCCTAACAGACATTAGGGTCAAAAGTAAATATCAAATGGTTAAGACGTCAGTAAGAAAAACAATTTCTGAAATATATATTTTTTAAAGATTTTATTTTAGAGAAAGTGTGAGTGGGGGGAAGGAAAAAGGGAAAGGGAGAGACAGAGAATCCCAAGCTGCCTCTGTGCCAAGCACAGAGCCTGGTATGGGCCTCAAGATCATGACCTGATGCAGCCTCTTTGGAGAGCAGTGTCGAAATTCTTCAAGAAATTAAAAATAGAACTTCCCTATGACCCTGCAATTGCACTCCTGGGTATTTACCCCAAAGATACAGATGTTGTGAAAAGAAGGGCCATCTGTACCCCAATGTTTATAGCAGCAATGGCCACGGTCGCCAAACTATGGAAAGAACCAAGATGCCCTTCAATGGATGAATGGATAAGGAAAATGTGGTTCATATACACTATGGAGTATTATGCCTCCATCAGAAAGGACGAATACCCAACTTTTGTAGCAACATGGACGGGACTCGAAGAGATTATGCTGAGTGAAGTAAGTCAAGCAGAGAGAGTCAATTATCATATGGTTTCACTTATTTGTGGAGCATAACAAATATCATGGAGGGGTGTTAGAGAGGAGAAGGGAGTTGGGGTAAATTGGAAGGGGAGGTGAATCATGAGAGACTATGGACTCTGAAAAACAATCTGAAGGGTTTGAAGTGGCAGGGGGGTTGGGAGGTTGGGGTACCAGGTGGTGGGTATTATAGAGGGCATGGATTGCATGGAGCACTGGGTGTGGTGCAAAAATAATGAATACTGTTATGCTGAAAATAAATAAATTAAAAAAAAAAAAAAGATCATGACCTGAGCTGAAATCAAGAGTCAGATGCTTAACAGCTGAGCCACCCAGAAATCCCAAACTGCCAATATTTCTTAAAGTAAATGCAAAAGGATACGTATTTTTTGATACCTGGGTGGAGAAACTTATCTCGAATAAGAAGCACAGCTCATAAAGGAAAAGGTAAATACATTTGTATACACTAAAATAAAAACCTTGTGTATGACCAAAACATAGCATATATATTTTAAAGGCAGACCACATAGCAGACTTCTAACAAATGTAACTGCTAGATTTGTGTTTAAAATGGTTGATGGACCACTCACAAATTTGTAAGAAAAAGAGAAATGATTCAGAATCAAAGTAGGAACAAAGTATGACTAGTCTGTTTGCATAAAAAGAAGTCCAAATATCCAATACATAGATAAAAATAAGTTCATTCTTATGCATAAAAGGTGATATGCAATTTAAAACAGCATCCATGAGATAGTCAAAAGTGAACTCTCTGTCAATACCAAATGTTGATACAGAAGATGTGGGCAAATGGGAACTCTGGTGTATTCTTGTGATGAGTATCTGCCATAGAGAAACTTTTGCACTTGATCCATAGAAGTTTATTCAGAAATACTTATTACAGCACAGTTTTAAGAGTGAAAAACAGGTAAACATTGAAATTATGCATCAGAAGAGAGTAGAAAGATAAACTGTGACTTATTCATACCTCAGAATACCATATAGCAGTTCAAATGAATGGACTAGATTTGTCTCTAGCGTCGTGGTTTAAGTTTCAGACTAAGGGTCATAGGGAGAAGATGTGGACCCATAGAATCTTAGGCACATGGCTGGTAGAAGTGTTGATTGTTTTACAAATTTGAAAAAAAAGTCTGATATTATATCACAGAACTGAAAATCCATATACTTTACAATTTAGCCCTTTGAATACCAGTTACATATCTAAGAGAAGAAACTCTTGCCATGTGTATCAGGCACATATATGTGATGTTCTTGATAGCATTGTTTAATAGCAAAAATTTTGCAAAACTACCCAAATGTTTATTGAAAGGAAAGTAGCTGAATAAACTCTGCATATTCATATAGTGGAATTCTATATAACAATCATATAATATACAATGATATGGATATCTTTTTAAATAACTCATTTATTTTCCTTCCATACAACTTTTTTTTTTAAGTTTTTATTTATTTATTTGACAGACAGAAATCACAAGTAGGCAGAGAGGCAGGCAGGGGTGGGAGTGGGGAAGCAGGTTCCCCACTGAGCAGAGAGACTGATGCAGGGCTTGATCCCAGGACCTTGAGATCATGACCTGAGCCAAGGCAGAGTCTTAATCCACTGAGCCAGCTAGGCGTCCCAAGGAGGAAAAGGCTTCCCACGGAGGAGGGAGCCTGATGCAGGGCTCGATCCCAGGATCCTGAGATCATGACCTGAGCTGAAGGCAGTCGCTTAACAACTGAGCCACCCAGGCGCCCCCGCACAACTTTAACTATGTTGTATATATCCTAAAACTCACCCGTTTCAAGAATATAGTTTAATGATTTTTAGTAACTTTATTGAATGGTATAGCCATTACCATAAATCTGCTTTAGAACATTTTCATTCACGTCTCTCTCCTGCACTAAAGTCCCTCCTGCCCATTTCTAATTAATTCCAGGCTCCACCCTCCACTATCTCCAGGCAACAGAATCTACTTTTTGCCCAAAACTTCAACATTTTATGTAAGTGAAATCATATAATATACAGTCTCTATGTCTAACTTCCTTCACCTCAAATAATGTTTGAGGTTCAGCCTTGACATAGCACATGTGTTTAGTTTTTTCCCTTTTATTCCTGAATAGTTCATTAGGTAGAGAAAGCACATTTGATGTATTCACCATTGATGTATATTTAGATTGTTTCCAGTTTGGGGCTATTATGGACAATACTGCTTTGAATATTAGTGTGCAAATGTTTGTACGGAACCTCTGTGTTCATTTCTTTCTTTAGGAGTAGAATTGCTGGGTTGTGTAGTAGTTTTATTTTTTAAGTTTTTGAGATACAAACTATTCCAAAGTGGTTGCACATTTTATAGTTCTACCAACAATGTTTTTTGTTTTTTTGTTTTTTTCTTCATCCTTACCAACATTTGTTAATGTCTGACTTATTTATTATAGTCATTCTAAAGTGTGTAAAGTGATGCCGCAGTTTTAATTTGCGTTCTCGTAAATACTAATGATGTTGAGCATCTTTCTATGCATTTATAAGCTATTCCTATATCTTACTTGGTGATATGTATGTTCATATCTTTTGTCCCTCGTTTAATTTGGTCATATTTCTTACTTTTACTGAGTTAAAAGACTTGCCGTACAAGTCCTTTATCTAATATCTGCTTTGCAAACATCGTTCTCCGGTCTGTAGCTTGTCTTTTCATTTGCTTAATGGTGTCTTTGAAGTGGAAATTTAAAATTTTTATGAGGTTCAGTTTCAGTTTTTTCCTTTATGAACCATGCTTTTGGTGTCCTAAGAAATATGGCAAGGCAATTCACTAGGGAATGTAGAGTATGTTCAATAAATGAAACTGAGAAAACTGGATATACACACAAAGATGATTTTAGACCTCCTCACACCACACAAAAAGATTAACTCAAAATGATCACAGACTTCAAGGTTCTAAAACTTTTAGAAGAAACATAGGAGAAAAGTTTTCAAAACTTTGTAAATTGCCTTGCCAAATTTGTTAGAAATCGAGGGACTAGAAATAAAAGGATTTGTTTTTAGTTTCAATTTTGTTCTACCTATCATTGTCTCTTTTTTATTGCCAATATCACACTATCATAATAACTTGAGTTTTATAAGTTTTGAAATTGAGATGTGAAATTCTTCCAAACTTGTTCCTTTTCAGATTGTTTTGGCTAGGGGTGCCTGAGTGTGTCAGTTGGTTGGTTAAGCATCTGCCTTTGGCTCATGTCATGATCTCTGGGTCCTGGGATTCAGCCTGGTGGTGTTGGGCTCCCTGCTCAGCGAGCAGTCTGTGTCTCCCTCTCCCTCTGTCCCTCTCTCCTCTTGTGCTCTCTCACTCTTGCTCACTCTCTTGCTCTCAAATAAGTAAAATCTTTTAAGGAATATTTTTGGCTATTTTAAATGTTTTGCATTTTAATATAAATCTTAGGATCTTTCTTCCAATTTCTGTGAAAAAGGCTGCTAGAATTTTGATAAGGATTTCATTGAACCTATAAATCTACGTAGGGAGTATTGCCATTTTAACAAAATGGAGTTTTCTAATCCATGACCATTAAATGTCTTGCCATTTTTAAAATATCTTTAATTTTCCTCAAAAACGTTTTATAATTTTCAGAGTGTGAGTCTTGCACCTTTAAAATTTATTCATAAGCACTTTATTCTTTTTAATGCTATTATGAATGACATTATGCCCTTAAAATTTCATTTTTAGGTTGTTTCTTGCTCATATATAGAAGTACAATTGGTTTTGTATGCTGATCTTGTGTTTTTGTATTTATCCTTCAACATTGATGTTAATAGGTTTTTGTTTTTTGGTTTGCAAGCGCGCGAATGTGTATTCCTAAGGATTTTCTGTTTAGAGGATCATGCCATCTGCAAAAAGAAAGATAGTTTTATTATTTCCTTTACAAACTAAATGCCACTTATTTATTTTTTTGAGCAAGTAGGGCTTCCAGTACTATATTAAATAGAATTGATGAGAGCAGACATCTTTCTCTTGTTCCTTATCTTACGGGGGAAGGAGTTCCATGTTTCATTATATGTATGGTATTAGCTTTAGGTTTTTCACAAATACTCCTTATCAGGTTGAAGAAATTGTTTTCTACTCCAAGTTTAAGAACTTTTACCATGAATGGGTATCGGGTTTTGCCAAAGCACATTCTGCAGTTTTAATGTGGTTTTTGCCCTTATTCTATTAGTATGGCATGTTATGTTAATTGATTTTCAGCTGTTAAAACGACCTTGTATTCCTGGGGTATTTTCTATTTTATCATGGCTTATAATACTTTTTATATATTGTTGTATTTGGTTTGATAATGTTCTGTTCAGGGTTTTTTGTTTTGTTTTGTTTTTTTGCATCCATATTTGTGAGGGATATTGGTTTGTAGTGGTCTTCTTCTTCTTCTTCTTCTTCTGATGTCTTCTTTGGTGTCAGGGGGATAAGACCTCATAGGATGAATTGGGTAGTGTCTATTTTCTTTTACTTTCTAAAAGAGTGTTTAAATAGAGTATTGGGATTATTTCTCCTTTAAATATTTTATAAAATTCATCAGTGAAGCTGTCTAGACTTAGACTGTTTTTTGTGGGAAGACATTAAATTGCTTATTCAATGTCTGTGCTTGTTAAAGATGTGTATAGGTTTTCTATTTCTTCTTGAGCCAGTATTGGCAATTTGTGACTTTTCTAGGAATTTGTCCATTTCATCTCAGTAGTTGAATTCATTGGCACAAAGTTGTTCATAGTATTTCCTCATAATCCTTTTAATTTCTAATGGTCAGAGGTAATATCTTTCCTGTTTTGGAGGTCTGTTTTCCTTTTTCTTGTTAAAGGTTTGTCTAGTTAAGGGTTTGTCAGTTTTGTTAATATTTTTAAAGGGCCTATAGTTGGTACTTTAGGTTTATTTTATAAAAAATTCATTTATTTCCTCTACTGTTTTTCTGTTTCATGTTTCTTTATTTCCTCTCTCATCATTGTTATTTCTTTATGATTACCTTCCATGTGTCTTCCTTTTCTTTTTCTACATTTGTAAGGTAAACATTTAGATTAAGATCTTTCTTCTTTACTAACATAGGCATTTATGCAGTAAATTTCTTCCTTCCACCTATTGCATTAGGTGTGTTCCATATATTCTGACCATTCCCCCACAAATACAATTATACTATTTTATATATTTACCAATGTAGTATCCTTTCCTGATGTTCTTTATTTCTTCATGTGGATTTGAGATGCCATTTAGTTTCATTTTAATTAAGATTGGAGGAATCCCTTTAATATTTCTTGTAGAGCAGGTCTGTTAGTCACACATTCTCTCAGTTTTTCTTTTCTTTTTTTACAGTTATTTATTTATTTATTTGACAAAGAGACAGAGAGACTCACACACACACACACACACACACACAGTGAGAGAGGGAACACAGCCTGATGTGGGCCTTGATCCTAGGACCCTGGGATCATGAACTGAGCCAAAGGCAGATGCTTAATGACTGAGCCACCCAGGTGCCCCTCTCTTAGGTTTTCTTTTTGACATTTGAACTTTAATTTTTGAAGGATAGTTTTGTTGGATATGTAATTCTTGGTTGATAACCTTTTTCTTTCACCACTTTGAATACATCACCTTACTGTCTTAAAGTCTTCATTGTTTCTACTGAGAAGTAGGCTTTTAATCTTACTGAGGATCCCTTGTAGTAGATGAGTCTTTTTTTCCTGATGTTTTTAAGATTCTTTGTGTTTCAGCAGTTTGTTGTCTAGCTGTAGATCTTTTTGAGTTATCCTCTTTGGAGTTTATTGAACTTCTGGATATGTAATTTAATGTTTTTCATCAAACATGACTTTTTGGCCATCATTTATTACACTGTTTTTGAATTCTGATATTTCCTTTTGATTTTATTTTATTTATTTTCATCTCTCCTGCTTATATTTCTGCATATTCTGTACACTTTCCCTATTAGATCCTTTAACATATTAGTCATAGTTACTTTAATTTTCTGGACCGATAATTCAAAATCTGCTGTATATGAATCTGGTTCTGATGCTTGCTTTGTTCCTTCAGACTTTGTTGTCTTGCCCTTTTAGTATGCTTTATAGTTTTTGATGAAAGCTGGACATATTATCTGGGTAATAGGATCTGCAGTAAGTAGGCATTTAGTTTGAGGTTTTATGTTTATCTGGCTTGGAGTTAGGTTTAGTGTTTGCTGTAACTACTGTAGGTGTTAGAAGCTTTAGTTTCCTCTCATATCCTTGCTCCCCCACCCCCATTATTTTATTTTATTAATTTATTTATGATGCTGCCCTAGGAACTGCTTCCTAAATAGAGTCTGTATTTTGCAGGTTTTTCTTTTTTTTTTTCTTTTTAAACTGTAGTCACTATTATTTTCTTGGAGCCCTTTAGGTATGGTGTTAAGGTATTGTGGGAAAGAAGCATTCTGTAATATTACTATCAAGTCTCAAGGTATGTATGTATGTATGTATGTATGTATGTATGTATTTATTTATTTTAGTGGACTTACATCTGTAGGATATGATCTTCAGACACCTCCATAACATTGCTTTCTTCACTTACTTGTGGCAAGAATGCTGGAAGGGACTGCCTTTTTAATTATTTTTCTTGAAGTTCAGTTTCCTTCTGTCAAATAGTTTTCCTTGAAGGCAGGTCTTTGTTTTGGGGAACAGAATGCTGTTGGCATATTTCAAATGGTTACTTTCCTCCTGGGTGTATTTAGGAATTATTACTCTTCCTTTCCCCCTGCCAGCTGAATGTTGCAACTTTTCTTCAGTCTTCATTGGGAGTACCTGGTAGGGCTCCAGAAGTAAAACTCATGAAAATGTAGGAACCCCCTAAGACTGGGCCCCCTCTCATGCTAATCTATGCTCAGTCTTAAGCAAGTAGTCTATTAACATTTGAATTAGTGGTTTAACTTAAGTCAGCTACTGGCTTTTAGTGGCTTTCCTCTTAGTAAGCTGTGATTCTTTGTCTCTAGTTTTTGGCACAGCTCTTTGCCCTGTGATTTCAGTTATCTGATGTGTCTTACATTTGTTCGTTTTTTAGTGTTTTTTTTTTTTTTTTTTTTCCAGCACTTTTCTGTTGAGAGAATGTAAGTGATGACTTCCAAGTTCTTTCTACATTGGAGCGAAAAACTGCAATGGCATTATTTCCTCAAATATAGTCTTTGCCAATTTTTTCTCTTTATTTCTGGGACTCCCAGTGTGCATATCTTTGTATATGTGGTGATGTTCCAGAGATCTCAGAAGTTTTATTTTCCTTCAGTCTTCCTCTGTTCTTCAAACTGGATAATCCAAATTGAGATATCTTCAGATTTGTTGGTTCTTTATTCAGCCAGTTCATATATGCTGTTGAGTCCCTGTAGTGAATATTTCCTTTCAGTTGTTATAGTTTTCAACTGCCGAGTTTCCGTTTGGTTCCTTTTTATAAAGTCTTTCTCTTTATTAACCTTCATTATTTTGTGAGACATTGTTTTTATACATTCCTTTATCTTTTTATTTTATTATTATTTTTTGAAGATTTATTTATATGAGAGAGAGAGTGCTTACACAGAGGATGAGGGAGAAACAGACTCCCTGCTGACCAGGGAGCCTGATGTAGGATTCAATCCCAAGACTCTGGGATCATGACCTGAGCTGATGGCGGAAGCTTAACTGACTGAGCCACCTAGATGCCCTACTTTCCTTTAATTCTGTAGACATGATTTCCTTTAGTTCTTTGATAATACTTATGATAGGTTATTTATAGCTTTTGTTTAGTAAGTCCAAAGTGTGGGCTTTTTTAGGGATAGTTTTTGTTGATTTTTTTAAAAAATTTATTTTCAACATAACAGTATTCATTATTTTTGCACCACACCCAGTGCTCCATGCAATCCGTGCCCTCTCTAATACCCACCATCTGATTCCCCTAACCTCCCACCCCCTGCTGCTTCAAACCCCTCAGATTGTTTTTCAGAGTCCATAGTCTCTCATGGTTCACCTCTCCTTCCAGTTTCCCCCAACTCCCTTCTCCTGTTGATCTTTTTCTTGTGTTTGGGCCATACTTTCCTGCTTCATTGCATGTCTTATAATTTTTTTGTCAAACTGGAAATTTTAAATGATATGTAAACTTTAGAAATCAGAATTCCTCACATCCCCAGGATATCTTGTTATGTTGCTCTTTTTTTGTATAGTTGCTTTTTCAAACTAATCATCTAAAGTCTCTTTTGTTTGGTGTGTGTAGCCGCAAAAGTCTCTGCCTAGTTTTATTAGTGTCAACAGATGATTAGAGAAAGATTTCCTTAAATTCCTTTTACCAGTAAGTCTTCAAGCCTTTTGTGAGTGGTGCTGTGTGCTGAGTGGCTCTCACACTTTCAACACTCAGGTACTTTTTGTGCCTGCCTTCACTTTCTATAGTGTAGGGCCTCAGAGTCATCCAGAAGTGAGAGACTTGGGCCCTCCTCAGCTTTTTGTTCTGGGCATGAACATAGCTCAACATATATGTGTGTGGAGCCATAGGTCTCCAAGGATTTCTGTGATACATTTAAAAATTTCTGTGGACACCTTTTTTATTTTTTAAGATTTTATTTATTTATTTGACAAAGAGTGAGAGCACAAGCAGACAGAGCAGCAGAGGGACAGGGAGAAGCAAAGAGAGTGAGAGAGAGCACAAGCAGACAGAGCAGCAGAGGGAGAGGGGAGAAGCTCCCTGCTGGGTCGTGAGCCTGATTCAGGGCTCCATCCCAGGACCTTGGGATCATGACCTGAGCTGAAGGCAGTTGCTTAACCAGCTGAGCCACCCAGGCACCCTTCTGTGGACATCTTATTCCATAGATCTTCCTTTTAAATTTTTGGCTAGGCTCTTGCTTGCCCAACTGGTATGACAGTTCTAGTAGTGGTAATGTTAATCAATTGCAGCTAATTGTCTCTGACAGATACCCTGGGGATGAGGGCTTTTCTAACTTAGTGAGCTCTGAGTGACATCAGATAATAATGCTTTCTGGGCTTTTCTAGGGAGCTGAAATAGGTCAAATAGTGACAGTGTTCTGGAGATGGTGGTTTTAAGGAGATCCAAACCTGAAGTCTGCAGAGCTACAGGTTTTTGTCAGTTACTGTGTTTGGAAAGTGGCTGGTTTGTGGGGTTGCTTGTTTTTAAAGCTACTGCAGAGCTCAGGAGTGGAAGATACAGTAGACCCTACTGAAATGTCATAAACTCAGCTGTTCTAACCAAAGTTCAACAGTTTTTCTAGGATAATGCTAGATTTTCTATAAGCCTTTAGTTAATTTCTAGAATTTTGAGAAGTTGATTTTCACAATTGTGCTGGCATTTTCATTGTTTTTGTTGTTGAGAGCATTTACACAGTTCCTCATTTTACTATTCTAGTAGATCTGTGCTTCTGCCCCCAGTATGGATGAAATTTTTTTTTTTTAATTTTATTTTTTTCAGTGTTCCAAGATTCATTGCTTCTGCACCACCCAGAATGGGTGAATTTTAATAGCAAGTGAAAACAGTTAATCCCTGAAGATTATGTATACCATTTACAAATTTTATAAACTTAGGACTAAAGGAACACATACATATATAACTACATTATATATGCATATGTATTTATATGTGAGGAGTGTGTATATGTATACATATATATATATATAATACAAAATACATGAACATGTAACTGTTAAAAGTATAGGATTCCAGATAGTTGTCATCTTAAGTAGGGGGAGACCTAAGGATAGGATTGAAGATACATGAGGATATGTATAATATACATATAATATATATTATGATTAAGGCCCAGTTTTATTTTGGATTAGTGTGTTCATCTTTTATTACATCATTGAAAACGTGTATATATAAACAGACAATATTTTATAGTTGTGGTTGCCTCTGCATTAACATGTGACATGGGAATCAGTTACACAGTGGAGTTTTATAAAGGAGCTTTTACCTCAGCTTTAAAAGCCATTTTTATGGGGCGCCTGGGTGGCTCAGTGGTTAAAGCCTCTGCTTTCGGCTCAGATCATGGTCCAAGGGATCCCTGGGATCCAGCCCCGAATCAGGCTCTCTGCTCAGCAGGAGGCCTGCTTCTCTTCCTCTCTCTCTCTGCCTGCCTCTCTGCCTACTTGTGATCTCTGTCTGTCAAATAAATAAATAAAATCTTTTTAAAAAATTTTTAAAAAAGCCATTTTTATGGCTAGAGGAATTACTTCGGGGTTATATCTCTATGGAGCCTCAACTGGTCTAAGTCCTATCAGGACAAGACAGATGATTACGAAAGAAGTGATAGACATTGGTGTCTTTCTGAGATGAGTAGTTTTCTAATACTGACCCTCCCTAGGTCCCTGCCACCTTTTGCCTTCTTGTAACCCTCAGCTTCATAATGTGCTCTGATCAGTTTAGTAAAAGTACAGGAACTGTCAGTGGAGCCCAATAAATACCCAGATAATGCTGTCCTAACTGAATTTTATACTTAAAGCATGATGTTCATGAGTTGTGCAAGTGTTGAAAGTTGTTTTAGAATTATCATGTGAAGATTTGGGGGCAATACCCAGAACTGCATTGAATAGGAGTCGAGCATAATATCATGAAGGCAGGATCAGAATAGAAAGGTAACTAAGAAAATGGAAATTTAAACAATTATATTTTTCCCATTTTAAAGAATATTTTAAAAATCTCATTTTATTTTACTTCCAGTATATTTAGCATACAGTGTTACATTAGTTTCAGGTGTAGAATACAGTGATTGAACAATATCATATATCACCTGGTGCTCATCATGACATGATAATCCCTATCACCTGTTTCACCTATTTTCCCACCTCCCTCCCCCTGGAAACCATCAGTTCTGTATAGTTAAGAGTCTGTTTCTTGGTTTCTCTCTTTCTTTAGCTTTGCTCATTTTCTTTCTTGTTTCTTAAATTATACATACAAGTGAAATCATACAGTATTTATATTTCTCTGCCTTATTTTGCTTAGCATTATACTCTCTAGCTCCATCCAAGTAATTGCAAATTTCAAGATTTCATTCTTTCTGTGGCTGAAAGATACTCCATTGTGTGTGTGTGTGTGTGTGTGTGTGTGTGTACACAGGCACACACACACACACACACACATACACACACCCTACAGATTGTTTATCCATTCATCAGTTGATGGATGCTTGGATGCTTGGATTGCTTCCATAACTTGGCTATAATAAACAATGCTGCTGTAAACATAAGGGAGTATGTATCCCTTTAAAGTAGTGTTTCTGTATTTTTGGGGTAAATACCCAGTAGTGCGATTACTGGATTATAGGGCAGTTCTATTTTTAACTTTTGAGGAACTTCCATATAGTTGTCCACAGTGGGTGCACTAGCTTGCATTCCCACCAGTAGTGCAAGAGGGTTCCTTTTTCTCCACATCCTCGCTAACATCTGTTGTCTCTTGTGTATTTTATTTTAGACACTCACTATAGTTTTGATTTGGAGTTCCTTGATGATGAGTGATATTAATCATCTTTTCATATGTCTGTTGGCTATCTGTATGTGTTTTTTTGGAGAAATGTCTGTTCATGTCTTCTGCCCATTTTTAATTAGATTATTTGTTTTTTTGGGGTGCTGTGTTGTATAAGTTCTTTTACATATTTTGGATACTAACCTTTTATCAGATATATCATTTGCTAATATCTTCTCCCACTTAATAAGTTGCCTTTTAGTTTTGTTGATTGTTTACTTGGCTCTGCAGAAATTTTTTATTTTGGTGTAATCCCAGTAGTGTGTTTTTTATTTTGTTTCCCTTGCCTCAGGAGACATATCTAGAAAAAAGTTGCTTTGGCCAATGTCAAAGAAATTACAGCTTGTGTTCTCTTAGGATTTTTATCAGGTCTCACATTTAGGTCTTTAATCTGTTTGAGCTTATTTTTGTGTATGATGTAAGAAAACGGTCCACTTTCATTCTTTTGCATGCTGCTGTCCAGTTTTCCCAACACCATTTGTTGAAGACATGGTCTTTTTCCCATTGGATATTCTTTCCTGCTTTGTTGAAACTTAATTGACCATATAATTGTGGGTTTATTTCTGGGTTTTCTATTCTGTGTTCCCTTGATCTATGTGTCTGTTTTTGTGCCAGTACCATACTGTTTTGATTACAAAAGAAGGGAATTGTAGGCCAATATCTCTGATGAACATAGATGCAAAAATCTTCAACAAAATACTAATAATCTGAATCCAATAATACATTAAAAAAATCATTCACCATGATCTTGTGAGATTTATTCCCAGGATGCAAGGGTGGTTCAATATTCACAAATCAATCAATGTCATACCTCACATTAACAAGAGAAAGGATAAAAACCATATGATCATTTCAGTAGATGTAGAGAAAGCATTTGACCAAGTATACTATCCATTCATGATAAAAACCCTCAACAAAGTAGGTTTAGAGGCAACATAGCTCAACATAACAAAGGCCATACATGAAAATCCCATAGCTAACATCATATTCAATGAGGAAAAACTGAGAGCCTTCCCCCTAAGGTCAGGAACAAGACAAGGATGTCCTCCTTCACCAGTTTTGTTCAACATAGGACTGGAAGTGCTAGTCACAGCAATCAGACAACAAAAAGAAGCAAAAAGGGATCCAAATTGTAAAGAAGAAGTAAAACTTTCACTATTTGCCGATGACAAGGTACTCTACAGAGAAAACCAAAAAGATTCCACCAAAATAACTGTTAGAACTGATAGATGAATCTAATAAAGTCACAGGATACATTATTAATGTACAGAAATCTTTTGCATTTCTGTACACTAATAATGAAGTAGCAGAAAGAGAAATTAAGAAAACAATCCTATTTGCAATTGCACAAAAATAATAACGTACCCGTGAGATGTCAAAAGACCTGTAGTCTGAAAACTGTAGAACATTGATGAAAGTAACTGAAGACAACAGAAAGAATATTGTTAAAATGTCTATATTATCCAAAACAAGCTACAGATTTAATGTAATTCCTATAAAAATACCAATAACATTTTTTACAAAACAGAACAAAGAAATTCTAAAACTTGTGTGGAACCACAAAGGAACATGGATAACCAAAGCAATTTTGAAAACAAGAAGCAAAATTGGAGATACCAAATTCTAGGCTTCAAGTTATTTTACAAAGGTATAGTAAAGAATGAGTGTGTTTTAACAGAAGTGTTAACATAGCAGGCTTGAGAATGACAGCACTGCATTGGCAAATTTTTTTATTGAAAAACATTCATCGAAGCAGTATTGGTAGGGTCAAACAGTATTCGCAGAAGTTTTCCTATGTGGAATCCATAGAAAAAGGTAATTTTGTGGTTTGTTAGGGAAAATAACAAAGTGACTCATGGCCACAATAGCCCAAACCAACCACAGTTCATTGGTTGTGAAGACCTGATTTCTGGATTTACTTCTTACTTATTCTTTGGGTAGTTGCCATGTTTAAAGAATAGGGATAATACTGCTTATTTGTAATGATCTTATATCTACTAATGTTTGACTATAAAAATTACCCCTTATTTTCTCAAATACTTAAGATATAAAATAGCATTTAAATATTGGTCAACATGAGAGCAAATGCCATTTGTACAAATACATATAACCTTTCAGTTTTTATCATTATTTAACTACACTTGAAGGCCAGTGCATGGCATTTGCTAGGAGTTTATATTCATGTCTCATATATTTGGGTGAAAATCTTTACTGCTTTCTTCAAGTGGGATGTATGAGCACCTGCTATATGTGTATCTTGTGCTAGTCATTGTAGGAGATATAAAAGAATCAGAAAACTTATGGAACTCAATCTGGCTTGTGAGGTATGGCTTTATGCAGATCATGAATGATAAAATGGTGTCGTTTATGGAAAATAATGTGCAGAAAATAGATGCAAAAAGACCTTAAAGAGGAGACTGCTCCATGTGGCTTAGTGTCTAGTACTCAGTAGGGTATTCGGGGGGATATGTATAAGACCTAATTGAGATTCTTAGGAAAGGCGTTAATGAGGTCTGAAGAATTGAATGATCAGGCATACAGGATGGTGAAGTTTGGCTATTCAGAGAGTAATGGGAGAGGCACTTCAATAGTTTTTATTGTGTCTTCCTGAGAAATTCACTTGGAAGCACAATATTCATTTCTGAGGAGGCATAGACTAAGTTTCAGAAAAGAAATTCTCCTAGATACTATTATAAGGCTTGAGCATTTCTATTATGATTTTATTACTTCCCATCTGTGGTAGATGTTTTATTGAAATTATCTGGATGTTATCATCAAGCTGTGACAATGATGCTTTAAAGGTCATACACAAAACACAATTAAATTTGCCAAGTGAAATAAGAATATGCATTGTGAAAAGCAAATAATTTGAAGTAGTTCCCTTTTTTTTTAACGTAGGCCATTTTATGATGACATTTTGAGGTGTTTAAATAAATCACTATGTTGTTTTTCTTTTTGATTGCAATTTTCCCTTCACTATTTGTATAGGTTAAAAATAGAAACCAATGTGTTTAAAGTTTGAGTCTATTAGTTAATATAAACTTATTCTGAAGTCAACAGTAGATTGTATTATGACTCTGTGGAAATTTACTTAAATTATTTAGCTTTTATGTAAATGGCTCCTGATTGATAGAGATTTAATTATGCATACTTTGGTTTGTTATAAATCACATAAACCAACATTTCCATACCTCTCTTTGTCATTAGTTTACTCATTAGGAGATCTCTAAGTTTCCTTTGATTTAAAATTTTGTGATTTTATTTTACTTCCCCTACCCCAAAAGTAATGAATGATTGTTTCTTTCAAATGTTTGGAAATTAATACTAGAAAATTTTTAGTTACTACTGCCCATCTCAGATTATTTTAATATTGTGACTATTTGACAGTGTTTTCTGTTTGATTTGTGGTGTAGATTCAAAAGTCACTGAAAAAAAACAGATGTTTTGGTTCTAATTTAAAGAGTGCTTGTTTGGATAATGACTTAGGCACATAAAAATTCCTTTGCAACTAGGAAGAAAATGACAGATGATACCTAGATGTCTGAATAAAGAGTTAAAACCCCAGAAGAATAATAAGAAACGGAGATAGAACACTATATCAGGTTTTTGGTGTAAAATAGCCCACTGGTTACTATCTATTTAAATAGTCTGTTGCTATTGTCCTTTTCCATACTGCTTGTTCACCTTTGTGCAAACACAAAAGGGTGGGAGCACTGCACATCTGTCTGGGTACTGGAGTAGCATATCCCACATTGCATTAAAGCAGTCTGATGTGTATCTGTGTATGTATGTATCTATATCTGCCTGTCGTTCTCAGGTAACCAAGAATTGATAGCATTAGTATTAATGGAGTTTGTTGTCTTTTCTTTGAGTATCTAAACAGTATATTCGTCTACCCTTACCTTGACATTAGTTTAGGGATGCAAGAATACTTATTGGAAAAGTTGTTTGAGATGTTTAGAATTATTATATACTTCTGAACCGGATTTGAAAGCTCCTTTGGGCCAAAAGCCAGTTGACTCTTGTCAGTGTTTTTACATGACTGAGGTCAATTACTTCAGAGATTGAACAACTGCAGCCTTGGTAAATGGTTCACTTCTGTCCAGTGGTACAATAAAGGATCCTTTTAAATGCTGCTGTAATTGATATTTTAATAAATGTGTTTTGATTGGACAAGAATGTAAAAGCTATTTTGGAGTATTTTCAAATGCATGGAGTTAAAAATACTGTAACTTGTTAATTTTGTGTTCTTTAATGTACATAATAAGATTGAGATTTCAATGTTTGTATTAAGTAAATGAAAATATTCAAATGAACTTTTTACATAAGAGGAGTTGCCAAATGCAGAAAGATTCTGAGCAGAAACAGTTGGATTTAAAAATTGAACTAGTTGCCAGAGGGCTTGGGTTCTGATTATGGCTTGCCTACAAGCACCATTTGTGACTTTAGCAAGTCTCAATTTTCCCATTGTTAAAGATTAATTCCAGGATTGGCCTAGTCCAACTTCCTCATTTGTAAAACCTTCCTTGGTCCTGGGATACTTTCTGAAAGAAGTACGTGTATCTTATTGATAGCTCTATCAAGTACCCTGCTTTTACAGGAGCCTGAAGTTTGATGGGTGAGGTAGATTAATTGGGAATAAAACTTGGACATGCCCTGTCCAGAAATCCTAGATCCTTATTGCTTGACAAAACAGCAAGGTTTTATGCTATAAGTGCACAGCTTGGAAACAAGTAGCCACTGGCTGAACACTGGTTTCAGTGTTTATCCTGGTTTCAGTGTTTATCCTACGTCAAACCACCTTTACAGGTGTGTGATCTCCCCATTCTCTACAATCTTTTATCTCCTTAGTCTCATACCTGACTGTTTTACCTGCCTTTTGCCATTGAAAGCTTGTGAGTTTATCCCATGCTGGAGTAATATGTAGACAGAGAAGGATTTTGAGAGGAGAGTGGTATCATGAGATACGCTTTAAAAAAAATTTTACTTGAGCAGTATAGTGCAGGGTTGATAGAACAGGAGTAGTGGCTTAGTAACTGACCCTATAAGAAAGTTACAGTCAGTCGTCTTGATTGTATTTTATTTCTTTCTTCCCCATTATAGTTTTGTTTAGTTTTCTTAAAAAAAACCCTCTTGAGTAAGTTAACCAAGTGGTTGGTTCAGGTGATTTTTTTTTCCCCCCATTTAAAAGCTGATGCGTTGAAATATGAGCTTGGCATAGAATTTGGATATGTGTGTTACATGGGAATCTTTGTGTTAAAAATGCGTACACACACACACACTATATATATATAAATGCAATATACATAAAATCTGTGGGAACACTTTTCAGATATCTCAGGCAATATAAATAACAGATTTGTACCTAAGTAGCAAATGTGTTTCTCACGTCTTCAGTTGTGTCCGAAGGAACTTGCTGAATTCTTTTTCTCCTCCCCTAGTGTACTGCCTTGCTGTATTATTGTCAAGATCAGGTACTCTGGGCACAGACCGATCTTGTTTACATTTTGTCTCTCTTTCTTCACCTTTGGGCCAATTTAGTAATCCCCTTGAATTTTGATTTCTCCATGAGTCATTTTGCAGATTGAATGAAACATCATGTGGAAAGCCTTTAGCTTTACTATGCACACAAGGATGCGAAACAAGGATAGAGACCAGACTTCCAGTTTTTGGATGTGTTTCAGAAGAAGGAATATCTAAGAGGAAGTATCACTCTCTGATCCTTTAATAAAGACTTTGTGTGTAAGCCACATATAATGTCCACAATAAGTGGACACATACACAAGAGTTATATTTATGCATGTATACAAGCATGGATATACACACAGAGTGAATTTAGAAAGTCAATTGATGAATTGATGAAGTTTCCAGTTTGTAGTATAAGCATGAGCAGTACATTTATAATGTAAGAAGTCCCTTTTATACTAAAATGGAAAAGCAGAAAATAAAACTATTCTGATTTTTACCTCTTTGTAGACAAGGCTGAGTAAATTGCAGAGTGGTTGAGCACAGAGAATTGGTAACCCATGGAATCAAGAACCCTAGAGGAGAGGGCAGAGATTATTTTTTCACCCACAATAGCTCTGCTTCTCTATTGGATGGGGAAAAACAAATTCCCCACAACACACAGTGAACTGAGACAATGACTGCTGGTCTGCTCTAATGATGCTTGGGGTCAAACAAGACTCTACATGGTAGCTTCTGTTCGCCCTGGAGTTCACAACCTACTCAGAAGTCACTGGGATTTCTGGAACTTGATATTAAAGATTTGATAGCTCACAGCAGGATTTTCAAACAAATGGCCATTACCAAACATGTGTTCTTTCAGTGACTGATAGAAAACAAAGCTTCTGTGAGGGCTCTTGCGCAGGGCCAGGCTTCCAGAGTTTGCAACTTTATACTTTGTGTGGCCAGTGCATGGTTGGCTGGCATCAGCAATGTGCTTAAATAGCTGCAGTGAAAAGATACAAATGAAAGAATACAAAGAAGAAGGAAAAATACACATAGCGACAGCATCCTTATGTTCAGAAATATGATTATCTCAGTGTGTCACTTGGGGAACCCAGTCCTCTCATCTAATAAATTTATTTTCTGGAAATCTGCTTTATGTGAGAGACATATATTATTTACCTGCATTATAAAACCCCAAGGTGGGTGCTATAACTTGAAAATAAAGATCCTTCATTGAGCAAACATTCCTAGCTGCATATTAAATGTTGGGCACTATTCGAGGTGTTCAATACACAAGGATAAGTAAGAATTGCTCCTTCTCTTCAGGAAGTTTCCACTTTTGTGGCAGAAACAGATGTGTCAACAAATTCTTTAATGACTACTAATTGCCTGACTGCTGTTTGCCAGGCTTTGTACTCGGCTCTGGAGAAGGATGCAGATGTAGTCCTGTTCCCAGCCGGCATGGTGTTATGAGGTAGTACAGGCAGAAGCTGGGAAGCACTGACAAGGCCTAAGAATCAGGTGAAGACCAGTGTACTGTCATGACCTGGAGAATGCCATAGTTCACTCTTTTTACTTTCTTTTACCTTTTTAAAAGAGAGAGGGTACGTGTCCACGTGTGGGGGGGAGGGTGAAGAGGGAGAGAGAGAGAATCCCAAGCAGACTGCTCACACAGCGTGAAGCCCAGTGTGGGGTTCAGTCCCACGACCCTGATGAGATCATGACCAGAGTTGAAATCATCAGTGGGACGCTCAACTGACTGCACCACCCAGATACCCCAGCGTTCGCTCTTTACTTTGGGCTCGCATAATCCACTTTATGATTAAAATGTTTCCTTGATTTTATGTTATTACTTAACAATCCTCTTTATAGTCTTTAACCATAGACTGTGGCTTTCTTGATTTTTAAAAAAATTTACATTCTGGTTATTATTTCTGAAGGAGTCATGAGGAAATTCCATACAGCATCCCATTTGATAAATTACTGAAAAAATATTTAATATATGTGAGTATCTCATTTATCTTCTTGTTCCAGGAGGTTTTAGCCAGTTACTCTTTGCCTTTTATATGTTGAATTGATCATTCTTTTGAAGCATCTGTTTATATAAACTTATTGATTTGACCTGTACTTGAATTAACTGTTTACAGTTGATATGTTGGGCAATACCGTAGATTACTTATTAATTAGAAGTCATTTTATATTAATACAAATTCTGAATTCTGCTTTTAGAATTTTATTTGCTTTTCCACACTCAACTATATTCACTTTTGGTAATAATGCATGATAGAACGGCAGTGCCATTTATTTACGGAAGGCTTTGCAATATTTATTTAGCAGCCTCCAGTTTTGCAATAATTAAGTGATGCTGATGTACAGTTCCCATTGCATTTTAAAGACCTAGCTAGTTAATTAGCTTAAGTGGTTCTGTCGGCCCTATTGACAGTTGGAGGCACATAGTGCTGGCTTGTCAGGCTGCTAAAATGAAACCTCTAAGAATGACATTACTGGGGTTAGCTTCTTTCCCTCCCCACTCTTGAGATACAAGTTTGCTTTCTTTTTCATGACATAAAAACAAAACCAGATAATGTAAACACACTTCTGTGTCTGATTAACATGGCTTTTTATTCAATACGGATTAGTGTTTTTCCACTACTTTGCCTTGCTCAAGATTCACCAGTCTTCATCAACTTTCATCCCCACCTTTCCCTCGCGATGGTGTCTTTAAAGGTTTTATTAGGTTTTTGTTTTGGATGCCGTCAGGGCCATTTCAAGAGTGCTCTTCATTACTTTGAGAATGAATTGCAGTCTGATCACATATTTGCTCCTGCCTCTATCATCTGGTTGCCTGTGCAGGCAGGGAATCTTGTTTCTGCCTCTTATCCCTTGGTTGCCTTTCAGACATCCCCTGTGGATGGGCTTTGAGGTGTTGCCAGTTCTTGTCTCCATCAAACTTTATATTAGTTATGGAATTGTTCTGGAAGCATACATTTAGTGTAGTTGGTTTGGCTCTGGAATCAGGCTCTCTGGCAGGACAGGAGTCAAGGAAGTGGAAGTGGAGAAAAGAGGAGTCCTGAGTATCATCATCCCGAAAGGCTGAGAACCATGTGCTGTGTTCACATAGGCTGGCTGGAGGGAAATGAAAGGTGTAGTTTGAGT
This sequence comes from Mustela nigripes, assembly GCF_022355385.1. Classification (NCBI taxonomy): domain Eukaryota; kingdom Metazoa; phylum Chordata; class Mammalia; order Carnivora; family Mustelidae; genus Mustela; species Mustela nigripes. Next base: position 2,495,135 of record NC_081567.1, read on the forward strand.
TTTGACATCATTACATTTATGTTGGTGAGACATGTTCCGGAAATCCTCTGCAGAGTACAAGTGAATGAACATCTATGTTTTATGGGCTATGGGCTTGGAAGTCACAGCATAGAGGTATGTATGAGAGCAGCCACTGTTTATTGAATGCCTGTTAACAACTGTGATGGGACTTGGTGAATATGCTTTCTGTGCCTTCGTTTCCTGATCTGTAAAATGGGTGTAATAGCAGGATTCTTGTGAAGAGTAAATGAGTTAATATGTGTAAAGTGCTTAACAGTATCTGACACATAATAACTAATATTTAAATGTTGTCACCATTATCATGACAATTTAATCCAACATCCCTTTGGAGATTATTATACACATTTTATAGAAGAGGAAGCTCCAGAAACCTAACTACTCTGTCAGAAGTGACATAACTAGTAAGTGACAGAGTCAGAATTTGAACTAGGCTTATTTCTTTTCTTCCTTTGTGACAACAAGCTCTTCAACAGAGCCTGTGTGGTGTAGAGGGAAGTCAGAGGATGAGATGCCTGACGCAGATGTTGTTTTGAATGTTAAATGGACAGGGCCCTTTTAAGACACTGGAAGAAGAGCTTTTTAATAACAAGTATAACAAAGTCTCACAGAAGGATGAGGATGAAGCTTGGTTTTTGAGAGCTGCTAGGAAAGAACAAGGGGAAAAAGGAGAAGATCAGTATAAGACAAAGCAGAGTTAGAATGAGAGGACAAGAGGATGATCATGTAGTTTCCACACTGAGGGGTAAGAGAGCTTCAAAATGTATCTGTTGGGCAGTGTTGTCAAGTGCTCCATGCAGGTCAAGCAGAATGAGACTTGAGGAAAGGCAGTCCAAGTCTCTCTTTGCTGTTAACAGATTAAACTTATTTCCCTATCAAGTTAAAACAATTATCATCCTAAGAAACAGAAACATGATCCAGTGATATAAATCAATTGGGAGCTAAAATTTGGATTCCCCCCTTTTGCAGTTCATATATTTTACCAATAGAACATTCTCATATGTCATTTGTCAGCTTAGAGATCCACTCATTTATCTCACACAGCTGTGATGCTTCTCAGTAAATCTGAAATGCAGTAAATACACTACAAGGAAAAGATGAACAGTGGGTTAATGTTAACGTGGAAAAGCTCCTTTTTCATGCAATGTTTTCTATTATTCACACTAATTCTTCTCATTTTCCCTCTGTTTTGTGTGTGTGTGTGTGTGTTCTTTCCACAGTTAAAAAAGACTGAGCTGATGTGACTAGAACTTGAGAGTAACATACAGTGAATTCTGGAGTTTAACTTGTTTAATGTCTGTGAGGGCTTGACAAGGTCTGGAACTTGGTTGACTAAGTATGAACCTATTGTCTTGGATAGTAGTGCTTCAATAAAAGTACTTTGAATGAGGAATGAAGGAAGTCTCCATGGGGTTTCATGTTGATAAAACCTACAAATAATTAATCTGACACAATGTAATGATATACATAATTAGTGTATTGTTTCAAAGTTAACCAGAAGCAGAAAACAGACTAGGTAAATTACCATTAAATAGATTTTCTTTTGTATAATAAAGTCAGGTTTTTGGCAATTCAAATTGTCTGTGCGCATGGGTGGGAGGATTATATGGAGCTAAGCTCAGGACAGAAATTGTCCCATTTCTGCTCGTGCCTCCCCCTCCACCCCCACAACCTGTGACCCAGCCTGACTGAGCTCCGTGGGATTCCTTGTTGGTAGATTTTCACTCCTCATCAAGTACTGGAAGATGGCACACTATGAACACCCATAATCTAGGAACGCACTAAATTTAGGATGGCCTCCACCCTCTTTTCATAAGAATTACATTTCATCTTACTGAAATCAGAGAACAGATATAGATTGGGATAGTGTAGGGGTAAACTTTCTAATTAATTTGGAGTAATGAGATTCTTGGTGTACATAGTATTGTTGTAGTAAATATATAAATTGAGAGCTTACCATATATAAGATATTTTATGGGATGCAAGTGTGTGTAAGTCAAAGTTCCTCTCTGGGGCAGTTTATAGTTTAAAGCATTTTTTTTTTTTGAGATATATTTCATATAGCATAAAATTCACGATTTTAAAGTTTTTAGCCTTCCCCACAAGGTTATGCAAACATTCCCACCATCTAATTCATAATATGGTCATTACTTCAGAAGGAAATTCCAAAATGATTAGAAATGAGTCCCTATATCTCTTCCCTACAGCCCCTGGCAACCACTTTTTGTTTTTATGAATTTATCTCTTTTTATGATATGCTATTTTATATAAATAGAATTATAAATATGTGACTTTTTGACGGCCTTTCCCCACCTCTTTTCCCAGGTTAGGATAATGTTTGCAGGGCTCATCAATGCTGTATTGGGATCAGTACTTTCCCCCTTCTCAGCACTAACTAATATTCCATGGTATGACTGTGTCACATTTTTTTTTCCCCTTTTGAGTTTTTATTTCTTTTTTTTTTAATATAATTTTTTATTTTTTTAAACATATATTTTTATCCCCAGGGGTACAGGTCTGTGAATCACCAGGTTTACACACTTCACAGCACTCACCAAAGCACATACCCTCCCCAATGTCCATAATACCACCCCCTTCTCCCAAAACACCTCCCCCCAACAACCCTCAGTTTGTTTTGTGAGATTAAGAGTCACTTATGGTTTGTCTCCCTCCCAATCCCATCTTCTTTCATTTATTCTTCTCCTACCCACTTAAGCCCCCATGTTGCATCACCACTTCCTCATATCAGGGAGATCATATGATAGTTGTCTTTCTCCGCTTGACTTATTTCGCTAAGCATGATACGCTCTAGTTCCATCCATGTTGTCGCAAATGGCAAGATTTCATTTCTTTTGATGGCTGCATAGTATTCCATTGTGTATATATACCACATCTTCTTGATCCATTCATCTGTTGATGGACATCTAGGTTCTTTCCATAGTTTGGCTATTGTGGACATTGCTGCTATAAACATTCGGGTGCACGTGCCCCTTTGGATCACTACGTTTGTATCTTTAGGGTAAATACCCAATAGTGCAATTGCTGGGTCATAGGGCAGTTCTATTTTCAACATTTTGAGGAACCTCCATGCTGTTTTCCAGAGTGGCTGTTTCTTTTTAATGACTGCACTTTTGGCCTAGTGCTAAGCAGAGGGGATCAAGAATGTCTGGGTTACTCTTTGCTCTTTCTGGACCAGAATGCTCTGAACTGCCTGCTTGTGATTATCTGTACTAAGGTGAATATTCCATTCCATTCACAATCACTTAAAAAAAGAAACCACAGTATGCCCGGGGATTTATTTTCTATCCTATTGTAATTTGGAGCAGTCTGACAGCATCTACCAAATTAGTAAAACTCAAGAAAAGGTGCTATCATCAGAGAAATCATTTCAAAGTGTTCTAGTGTTTTACAGCAAGTATTTATGATTTCTTTTCTTCTAGCCTATTTTTCAATCTCATTTCTGCCCTTACCACCCTACTAAAACTATGCCTTCTAAAATACCTAATGACTTCCATTTGCAAAATCCAAGAGGCAACTTTTAGACCTCCACTTGACATATCTCACCAGTATATGTCACTGCTGGACACTACTATTCCAGTCACTCAACAGAAATCTATTCAGTATAGACCACCCACCAGGATCATAATACACACAGTGGATACAGCATGAAACAGACTGTCATGGCAGGCAGAGAGGCAACAAATAAATATTTGCATAAGTAAATATTTGATTACAATTGTGACAAGTGTCACTAAAGAGAGATACAAGTGGTAGTGAGTACATATACTTATATTTGCCTTAGTCCACGAAAGCAATCAAACCTAGCCTGGAAGGTCAGAGAAAGTTCGTATTTAAGCATACACTTTAAGAGTTAGTAGCACCCGGCCACAGAAAGAAGCAAAATGGGATTCGTGGAAAGAAAACAGCAAAGGCAGAGGATATGGGGCTGAAAGAACCTTGCTCAGCTGGAGAAACTAAAAGAACATCCAACTGCATGTAACAGAAAGAAGAGAAGATGCTGGAGATGCGGGCGAAGAAAAGGAGACAAGGAGGTGCTGGAGATTCTATTGGTTAATACAGCTTTAAAGGGAAATGGTATACATTTTACCCTACAACCACAACTAAAGCCTCAATCTCCAAATGTCTAGTTCACCACACCAACCTGCCTCCCTGTCTCTACTGAGTTATTCCACAAATGAAGAACCACTCATCTATAACTCATTTGTTTCGTAGTTCTTTTTCTTCATATTTAACATCTGTGAGATGGGTTGTATCTTATAATCAATGACATCTTACAATTAATTGAGAGCCCTTTTCTTAGTGAGACATAAAATAACAGTGTATCTTTTTAATTAGTGGCATGTGAGATTCAATTAGATATAATATCTATTTTATATATTATATTTATATATATTTAATATCAATTAAATATAATATCTGATGCTGAATGGGTATCTGATTGAAGGAAGGCAGACTGTTGTAGTACCTTCATATGTGAAAATATATGACTTCACCACCTATAAAAACAACTACCAAAATGTGCTCTGACAGAATCCCTTAGGATTTTAACTGCTTTTACAGGTTCCCATGTGTCAAATTTCTTCTAAAAAGCTGGGTACATTCCCATACTGCCAAGGCGCTGGCTGAAGATTCTGTAAGACATAATTATAAAGAAACAAGTTTCAACAATTGTCAAGACTGGTAAAAATCAGGAGTATCAATACTAGCAGGGGAGAAAAAGGAGTGCATAGGAAATGGTTTACTTCTACTACCTCTCCTAGTTCTAAACAACTAAGCATAACCACAAATAAATGACTGGGACTAAAGCAGATGGGTCATTACAACATGAGCTTCAGTAGAGAGTGGGTAACATACAACACTCCCAATAGGTTCTAGTAAGCTCTGTTAAAGGATATAGATTAGGCTTCAAGTCAAAATGGGGTTCCTATGTCCTGCCTCCTTAGCAGATTTTGAGCAAGGCTTCATCGATTTACCCATCCACAAAAAGTCTGGGACACAGAACCAGAAACCATACAGATCAGGCTGGTGCTGCCTGGACCCCATCTCCCCTGTTCATTTTTGCCTGGAGGCAAAAGGCAAGAAGTGAAGGAAAGCCTTGTCTGCCTGTGAAGCACTCAGAGAGAAACAGAACAGAGGCCATGTGGAGACACAGTACTTTCACCCATGTTAGTGTCAGGTTCCAAAGTTTACTATTTGCCATTCTTTCTCCCATGAGGAGAAGTCCATAAAGACAAACAAGGAAGAGACCCCAAGGGGAAACAGAGTTCTTCTCCTCTATAACACAAAGAAGTGAGACCTACACCCTCCTGAAAGGTGAAAATTGTAGTAATACTACTTCCAAATCTGATCATAGATACCTTTCTTTCTACAACAACCTAAGCTGTGTAATTTGACACTTGATACAACAAAGCCATAAAGATTTATAGGATCCATAATCATTACCTTGACAACGAAGATAAAATCTACTATCATAAAATACTCCATACTTTAAAGGAGACAGCAATGACTTTTGCAGCAAAGATATCTTTTATCCTGCTTATTGGCACACACCATCTGCTTTATTAGCATGTCATGTCATACAGAACTGCTCTTGTAATTGCAAGCCTTGTATTATGATAACACTAGCAGAATATGAAGGTATGGAAGAGACAACACGCTGAGAAGAAGAGAACAGCTAATTTATTTAGTCTTGCCCTACCTTGTCCCAAAATTGTTTAAGCAGCCTAGTATTCATTTGCCTCGCCATTCAAACTATGTTTTCCCACTTATATGCTAGGCATATTGTATCAGACAATGGAGATAAAAAGGTAAGGAAAACATGGTTAATATGGGTTTTTTTATTCTAAAGAAATTGACAGTCTCATTACAAAAGTAATTTGCTAAATAGATGGTAAGGAGAAATGGCAGCGATTCTGATGTCCAGTAGTTGGGGTACAGAGCAAGCAGCACATGGATGGGTGTGTGTCCTTCACATCCATTTTTATACTTTTCCAAGTGCATGGCAATACACAGCATTACTTGATGGTTTTCTTGACTTACGTAGATGATCTTATACTGTATCTATCACTCTGTGACTCAGGTTTTTCCACTCCTGTCATGTTTTATGGTTTTAAGTCGGCCCTTGCTTACCCATACACAAAGCTGCTGCACACAACACACCTGCCATACAGTCTCCCACTACAGGATTATCACACATTCTATCGACCTTTCCTCGCCAACAGATACTGAGGCTGCAGTTCTGCCCTGAATCAACTGATGCATCCAGGAACCTCATTTTTATCTATTTCTGCAGCACATGCAAGTTTCCTTTGAGGCCATCTAACCTTCCAGATCTTGTTTCCCTTTTCAGTCAGTTACTGTGATGAATACAAAATAAAAGGGCTATAAAGCACTTTCTAAATAGTCAAGTTCTACATAACCATAAGAAGTTAAACGCAGATTACTATGTGACTCGGCCATTCCACTGCTTGATCTATAACCAAGAGAAACAAAAACATGACCTCACACAAAAACTTATACATGAATGCTCACAGTAATATGATAGTATTATTTGTAGTAGTCCAAAAGCAGAAACAGTTCAAATGTCCATCAACTGACGAATAAATAAAATGTGACACAGTCAGGAGGAGTCAAGATGGCGGAGAAGTAGCAGGCCCAGACTACTTCAGCTAGCCGGAGATCAGCTAGATAGCTTATCTAAAGATTGCAAACACCTGAAAATCCATC